>NC_092379.1:80969005-81269005 GCF_030028105.1 Mobula birostris | reverse complement strand
GAACCTTTTCCCCATTTAGAGAATGGTCAACACTATAGTTCCTTTTACCAAAATGCATTTCCCAACACTGTTTTCCATCTGCCAAATTTTTGCCCATTCTTCCTATCTGTCGAAGTCCTGCTGCAATCGCATTACTTCCTCAGCACTACCTACCCTTCCACTTAGCTTTCACAAACTTTCACAAAAATCATCCACAAACATTGCCACAGACACAACAATTCCATTATCCAAATCATTGACAAACAATGGGAAAAGTAGCAGTCCAAATACTGACCCCTGAAGAACACCATGTACTGGCCATTTTCCAGCTGAAATATTTGCTCCTCAGGTTCCTAGTAATTCTCTCCCACTCACACTAAACCTATGTTCTTCTGTTCTTGCTTCTCCAAACCTGGGAAAAAGGTTAAGTGCCTTGATCTTCATGATTATATACAAAGACTAACCCTCATTCTCTTATGCTCTGTAGAAAACAGTTCCAATATGGTCATGCAACACACATAAAAGTTGCTGGTGAACGCAGCAGGCCAGGCAGCATCTCTAGGAAAAGGTACAGTCGACGTTTCAGGCCAAGACCCTTCGTCAGGACTAACTGAAAGAAGAGCTAGTAAGAGGAGTAAGAGGTCCAATATGGTCATACTCTCTTCAATACTCAGTCTTCGGAGTCCCAGCAATATCCTCACAGATCTTCTTTGCACTTAATAACTTGTATCTTCTCGTCTACTATTTTATCATTTCATTTGAATGAAACAGCCTCACCACAACACCCCGTCCTGAGATTCTAACCTTCCACTTTATCATTGGATGCTAGCATTGGTACAACAAATCACTGTGACATTTTAGTACACAGTATCAATTTTCTAGTATAATGCAAACAACAAATACACTTATGCAAGTGTTCTCTGTGTGCTGTTTGCACATTGTCCTGTGACTTATCCCTGGTGTGAATAGTATGCAGGATATCCAGAGAATCACTGGTGATAGGCATGTAAGAAGATAACAAAAACAAAATGGTGGAGGAACTTAGCAGGTCAGGCATCATACATGGACATGAAAAACAGTCGATATTTTGGGTCAAGGCCATTCTTCAGGACTGGAATGGTAGGGGGAAGATGCCAGAATTAAAAGGAGGTGGGAGATCAAGAAGGATAGCTAGAAGATGAAGCAAGGTGGGTGGAAAAGGTAAAAGGTTAGAGAGGAACGAATCTGATATGACAGCAGAGTGGACCATAGGAGAAAGGGAAGAAGGAGGGTCGCCAGGGCAAGGTGATAGGTAGGCGAGAAGAAGCAAGAGGCCAGAATGAGGAATAGAAGAAGAGAGGAGGGACAGTGAAATTTTTTTACCAGAAGGAGAAATTACTGTTCTTGACATCAGGTAGGAGGCTACCCAAATGGAATATAACATGTTGCTCCTCCATCCTGGGGAGGCCATGGACTGACATGTCAGAATGGGAATGAGAATTGGAATTAAAATTTTGGGCCAGAAAGCAGATTCGCTTTTGGCAGATGGAGCAGAAGTGCTCAACAAAGCAGTCACCCAATTTATGATGGGTCTCACCAATGCTGAAAGGACCACATTGGGACCAATAGATTCACAAGTAAAGTGTTGCCTCACCTGGAAGGATTATTTGGGGTCCTGAATGGAGGTGAGAAAGGCAGTCAATGGGTAAGAGTAGCAGCTTGGCTGCTTGCAGGGGAAAACTGCCAGAAGGAAGATTAGTGGGGAGGGACGAATGGACAAATGGATCACAGTAGAAGTGATCCCTGCAGAAAGTAGAGAGTGGAGGGAGGTAAGGATGTGTTTGGTAGTAGAATCCCTTTGGAGAAGGCAGATGTTGTGAAGGATGATATGTTGGATGCAAAGGCTCATGGGGTGGTAAGGACAAGAGGAGCTCTATCATTGTTAAGGCAGTGGGAAGATGGGTGAGCGTGGATGTCTGGGATGTATACATATATACACAGTCATTTACAATTTTCTTCTTTGTTGGGCACGTGGCCAAGTGGTTAAGGCGTTCATCTAGTTACCTCAAGGTTGCTAGTTCGAGCCTCAGCTGTGGCAGCATGTTTGTGCCCTTGAGCAAGGCACTTAATCACACATTGCTCTAGTCTGTGCAAGGAGTGGCGCCCCACACAAACTTTCAATCTGTGCCTTGTAAGGCATGAAAATGTCCGACACAGGCCTCTCACGGTCTGAGTCGACGTTACCTTCTCTGTATATTGCATTGTATTGTTCTGTATTGTACAACACATTGTTTTGCATTGTACCGCTGCCTCAAAGTTAACTAATTTCACAACATATGCTGATGATATTAAATCTGATTCTGAACTGTAGTGAATATAGACTTTTTTGTATTAGTATGGTGTAAGACAAGTATCAAGGGTGGGGCTGCACCAAGTACATTTTTAAATGAAGATGGTGAAATCTTAACCAACTATAGCTGGTACAAAAATATTTTAAAAATTAAGCACATGGTACACATTGTTCTTAAAGGCACATGCACACTCAAAATACATAGCACACCCTTTCGATGGACTTTCTTAAATTATCCACTGCATGCTTATCCAAAAGACAGTCTGTCAGGAGCTGTGAATCACATTAACCAGTGTGTATCCTATCCTCAATACTGTCAATGAAATCCGCACTGTCATTTTTCAAGAAAGGCACTAGCAGTGTTGAAAATGTGAAATGAATATCTCCATATTTACTTAATCGCACTGTCTTGATATGAGTTGATTTATTTATATTTTTCTCTATGCTTTCAAACACATGAATCCTGACAGCAAAAGTCCAGATTCAAGTCCAATTTCAGGATAGCTTTTTACCAAGGTCTCAATAATCTGGTTGAGCAACCATATTTCTTTTTTTCCAATACTGGAAGTGGGTGAAAAGAAGATAGTTCTAACTGACAGCGTGCTTCTTTCAGATTTAACCATCTATTTACATGAGTAAGATGAATGACTTTCATTTGACCTGAGGATCTGACCAAGAAAAAATGTGTTTAATTAACTAAACTAATTAAAGCCAGTTGCCTTAAAGGAGTTGATTAAATTATAAGCAGTTGCTTTAAAGGCATTTGCCTTGAAATTGTTTTAGTCCTTAATAGGGCCATTGCATTGAAAGCTAATGATAGTTTTTATTGAAGACTTCAAGCTCTACTGAAGATAACTTAAGTTAACCTTTGCATGTAATTTCTCTGCAGACCATGTCAAAGAAGACTGACTAAATGACTTTGTATAGAAAGTTGGGGTGAGAGAAAGGTCATGATCAGGGCCCTTTAATTGCTTACGATAACTGTTATTAGGTGGAAAGCTAGTAGGAAGTGGTTGAGGAGGTGAGACACGAGCAGGGTGATCAAAAGGGCTGATAATTAAGTGGATTTATCAATCAGCTGATATTTAGGCTAATTAGTGTGGTAAGGAGTAGGGCTTTAGATGTTGAGCAATGAATTCAATGAATCAGGGAAATTACTTTGAAGTTGAAAGTCCATGGGAGAGGAAGTAATTAATGCAACTTATATAAGTTGAGTTCCAACTTAGAGTAAATATATTTTCATAGAAATTCCCAACTGAGGATGTAATGGGGACCGTGGTTGAATTTCCATGGCAACATTCCAAAAGTAACAAGCAGGGTGGACAAAGGAGAGGCAGTGGATATCAGTTATGTGGATTTTCAGAAGGCATTTGATATGGTAACATACATGAGGTGGCTTAACAAGATAAGATCTTATTGCATTACGGGAAAGATACTGGCATGGATGACAGAATGGCTGGCAGGAAGAAGGTAGTGAATGGGAACAAAAGGGACCTTTTCTGGTTGGTTGAAAGTGACTAGTGGTGTTCCTCAGGAGTCAGATTTGGAGTAACTACTTTTTGCATTGTTTGTCAATGATTTGGATAATGGAACTGATGGCTCTGTGGCAAAGTTTGCAGATGATATGAAGCTAGGTAGAGGGGTAGGTTGTGCTGAGGAACCAATGCAATTGCAGCAGGATTTAAATAAATTGGAAGAATTGACAAAAAAGTGGCAGCTGGAATACAGTTTTGGGAAATGTACGATAATGCATTTTGGTAAAAGGAACAATAGTGCAGACTATTATCTAAATGGGGAGAAGGTTTAAACATCAGAGGTGCCAAGGGATTTAGGAGTCCTCGTGCAAGACTGCCAGAAGGTCAATTTACAAGTTGGGTCTGTGGTAAAGAAGGCAAATGTAATGTTGGCATTTATTTCAAGGAGAATAGAAAGTAAAAGCAAGGAGATAACGCTGAGCTGTTATAATACACATGTCAACAGATTTGGGCCCATATCTCAGAAAGGATGTGTTGTCATTGGAGAGAGTCCAGAGGAGGTTCATGAAGGTGATTCTGGAAAAGAAGGGGTTAGCATATGAGGAGCATTTGTCAGCTTTAGGCCTGCACTCACTGGAATTTAGAAGAATATGGGGAGGGGGAATCTCATTGAAACCTACCGAATGTTGTTGAAAGAACTAGATAGGGTGGATGTGGAGAGGATGTTTCCTATGGTGGGGGTATCCATAAACTAGAGGGTACAAACTCAACTGAGGGGCAACTTTTTGGAGCAGAGGTAAGGAGGAATTTTTTTAGCCAGCCAGTAGTGTCACAGACTGCAGTGGAAGCCAAGTCCGTGAGTATACTTAAGGCAGAAGTTGATAGTTCCCTGATCAGTCATGGCATGAAAGGATATGGCGAGAAGGTGGGTGTATGGAGTTGAGTCGGATCGGGATCAGCATGATGGAATGGCGGAGCAGACTCAATAAGCTGAATGGCCCAGTTCTGCTCCTATGTCTTATGAACTTATGATCTAAAATTAAATACATTAACAATGGTCATTCTAGCTGTAACATGCTGTAAGGTTTCACTGCTAATGTAATGGTTTCTCTGTAGCAGCAATGTTTAGGTTATGACTAGAGATAACGGGGTTTGGAATGCTGGGGCTATCTAATGAGAGGAATGTTGCTTTTTCTTGTGAGTCTGGAAGAGAGATTTTCGTGGTCTTTTGCTGGGGAGAGATGAGGAGTGAAGATGTGAAATGGAGAGAGTTGGTAGACCGCCAGATAGAGTGGACTTAGAGCGAGGGTCCGAAGGTCAGCAATGATCGGAGGAAGTCGATGGTGGACAACCAGCTTATCAGTGAGCTCCAACATTGCGCAATAGACTTTCATGAGAATGGACCCTTCTCTTTTTTTTGTTTTCTTCACTAACCATTTAGTCAAAGTAAGAATTATAAAGCTCAATCGTTTAATCACATATTGTGTACTGTTTGTTATTTTGTGTTACTGATTTGTAAGAGGGGACACATCGCACAGCATCCACCCAAATGAGATTTCTTAAGTTTGGCTGGGCTGGGGGCTATCACCCCTTACATTAAGCTGCTAGCCAAAGCAAGAGTTATATGACCATCTTAAGTTATGAGATAAAGTAAAATTTGACACAATACTATTCATGAAATCAACATTTATAGGTATTAAATATTAATGTATTAACATAATATGCTGCATTCAGAATATCAATCATTTTCACAATGTCTTCCAGACAGTCTGCTGGAGGATCTCATTGGGATAGAACACATCAGACAGTCCACTGGAGGAGCTCAGGGGGATCAATCTTTTCTGAGGTGTTTTGTGGCAAAGTGGTACTTGAGCATCTTTTTTCAATATTACATTCTCTGCAGGAAACCTGGGATATGTCTGAGCAGGTAAAACCACAACTTATCATTTCACCCCATCAAATTGCGAATGTTCACTGAATTATGCAGCGTCTGAAAGAAGTTGCAGTTTCATTATTTAATACATTGTGAAGTTATGTACATAAAGTGAATGAAAACTAAGAGAGTAAGTAAACAAAAGTATGTTAATAAATCAACCATCCCTAAATTCTGAATGAATGAGGCATCACATGTTCACTTTTTCAGTGCCAGATAAGCAGATCCCAAGCATTTTAATAGTGTTTCAAAGGAAAACTTGCATTTACGTGGGACCTACCATGCAGTAAGTTTATCCTAAAGGACTTTACAGGCAATGGAGCATTTTGGAAAAGCACTGACTGCGATAATGCAGGGGAGCAAAATTAGTAAGGCAGCCAATTTGTAAATAACAAGTTCTCACACTTAGTGATAAATCAGTTCATGTGCTTTTGGAAGTGTTGACTAAGTGATAACTATTACCTTTTACACTGAGAATAGATTTTTTTCTCTTTGTCATTCTACTGTTTATTATTTGATTAGCTGAGAAGCTTCATTTTAATATCTGATGAAAAATGCCACCTCTGACTGCAGAGCATTTCCTCTGTATTATAATGAGTGTCGTGTTGGTGTTTCTGTCCTTAGAGTGGGTCTTCCATCCCAAACTTGCACCTTGACTTAAAAATGATAACAAATTAGGAATGATTATATCATTAGTAATTTATTTGCACCTGAATGTGTAAATTCTCACTTTCATAACTTAACTGTGTAATTATTTATCTGAATATTAAACCAGCAGTAAAATCAAGATTATTTAGTGTCATTTCCTGTATACAAATGTAAGGAGAATGAACTAATTGTTACTTTGGATCAGATGCAGTACAAAAAAAACACAAAAAGTACTGAACAGAATAATAAAACACAATTTAAATGTAAATACATATAGTGTACACAGATTATATGTCCATATAATGATAGGTGTGCATACTGTAAATATGGAATACAAGTGAAAAACTCATGCAAGGTGGTTAATAGCACAGTAACCTGCTAATTTCTATCTTTAATTGCACATTTACCAGCAATAAAAGCTGTAGTCAAAATTGCTGAGTGCAAAGTCCCAATAACCTCAATTATTCCATACATAGAATTCTAAAATTGGGCATTAGATCATTACTGAAGCTACCTCGATTGTGCATAACTCAATTCTAAGGATTTTTTCACTGATTCTTCTCTAATTTTCACTGCACGCACACACACACTGTTCCCCACCATCCTTACACACACACACAATATTTATTTCCCTTTATCACCTTCCTCATTTAGTATATTCCAAAGCTAGTAGCCATCCCTCTCTCCCTAGTTCCATCCTGATTATTTAAGCCTGCTTCTATCTATCATCTACCCACCTCTCCCAACTCCCCCCTCACCCTCTTCAACTAGGCTTGATCTGCTTGTCATCCTTCAGTCACTCCCTTTAGTTCACCTACTTGACCTCGTCCCACCACTCTCCAACTCCTTTTTATACTGTTTATCAATCCTCTCCATTCTGTTCTGACCCAAAATATCAATAATCCCTTTACCCCCACAGATGCTGCTCAGCCTGCTGAGTTCCAGCAGCTGATTTTTTTTTTGTTTTTCCAGATTCTAGGATCTGCATTCTCTTAAATCTGTCCTTAATAGAAATGGTTCAGCTTTTAGATCTTCATTTCTCATTTATGAACTGAAAACCAGAAAATACTGAAGAGAGCAATGAATGTTGTAAAGGATTCTGCTCCTCATTCTCTTTCTCTCACCTGACAAATTTTTGTACAAGTAATTTATTAGTTATATAGGATGTTTGTGCACCGACAAGGAAAGCAATTCATGCTTGTTAAATGCAGATTAAATTCTTGCTCTTGTTAAAGCTGCAGGAAGCATTTCACCTCAAGGAAATGTTGGAATGATCACATAATTAACATAATCACTTAATGTTTTACCTGCGCATCCTCTACAAGTGTGACAGCATAGAACTCCTTTAAATTATCCATTTAAAATTATCAGCGTGTCTTCTTTAAACGCTCTTATCTTTAAAGTGTGTTCATTTAATATGAGGGTCATAACACATTAGTGTGGGTTAAGTGAGGGGATTTAACCAGACAACTAATTTGAATTATTCTTAAGTGTCATCCTTCAAAGTTCGATTATAACATGGCTGTGCAAATCTGGTCAAAAACAGTCTATTAATTCTTATTCAGTAAGGTTATTCAAAATGCATAGATCATTCTCAATTTTCACAATACACTTTTAGCATGATGCTTATCGTCTATTGAATTAAGCAATATATAAATGCAGCTGCTGGGGTGGAAATACATCTCTACTAAAGGAGGTGTAAGGCACTCCTTCCTTCCACTAGCCTGCAGGTCACCCTAGGGCAAGGTCCAGCACCTACTTAGTCCCTGATCAGGTTCACATGAAGCAATGGAAGCAAGGTGGTGGATGATCATATGAGTAGCTGATACATATCACAAGTCCTGGTTATGTGACAACTGATGCCAGGCGGACAATCTCTGAAGAGTATTGATAATCGCTGGGGTCACCTGTCTTTTAAAGACATTGGCTAGAAGAAGGCAATGGCAAACCACTTGTGCAGGAAAAATTTGCCAAGAGCAATTATGGTCATGGGAACATGTTTGCTGATTCATATGACATGGTACAAGATGATGTACAGAATGTAAATATCATTTTAACATGATAAACATGGAATTGAGGAATCATATTATTGATATGGCACAAATGAAGGCCACTTTGCCATTAAACCTATGCTGGTTTATAATAGAGCAAGCCATTGTTCAATTCTCCAATTCCTTGATAGATGGTGAATACCAGATTTCATCTGAGGAAGGATTTTCTTCACATCACCCTTGGATCTTCTTTCCAAATTAAGTTTATGCTCTCCGGTCTGCAAGTCAGCTAACTAATAAGAGCACAATTACACTATTTACTACATCTAAAACAAGTGACCTAAGTCAAATTGCCTACTCATCTTCCTCCTCCATATAGAACATCCTCAGCTTTCCTGGTCTATCTTTATAGCTGCAATCCCTCAAACCTGGAACCATTCAGGTAAATCCTGCTTACAGTGTCACAGGACATTCACATCCTCCTTAACATTAGGTGACCAGCAATGAACACAATACTCCAGGTGGGGCCATCCACCATTTACATTGATTCAACATTTTATTGCTTATTCTGTGCATTTATCTGTGAATACCCTCTCACCCTCTCGACAAGCACTTTAATTTGTACACCAATACTTCCAGGTCTTCCATTCCACAACCTCATTATGTCAATATGTTTCTCTTTATTTTTTCTGCCAAAGATTATCACTGTACATTAAATTTCATGCAGTTTATTGCAATCCTTCTCACTGTTTGCAATATTTCTGCTTTGTATCATCTGCAGACATTGAAATTTTATTCTGCACCCCAAAGCCTAAGTCAAAATGCATGCCTCCCAGTACTGATCCCAAGTTTGTTCATGTGGTCCAAAACACACCAATTTACTGCTACTCTTCCTTTAGATCCATTTAATCTAAAAGATACGCTGAAAGCATTAAAATGGACCAAGTGGGAAAACTCTTCCGTGGAACATAAATGGCAATATATTCATAATTTGCAATAAACTTATTGAACTTTAGATTTCAATTATTTAGCAGAAAACATAACAGATAGTATATAGGTTGAAAGATAGTGCCACTGTTTCCAACAAAGTAACCTCAATGCTGCATATATTTTTGTAAACTCCAGAAACATAAATCATCAGAATATTAGCTTCTTATTCACTCAATTTTTGATCATTAAAAACAGCAAAAATTTCTTCTACTGCTTTCCATACTAGAGAGCAAAGGTCTGGTGAACATATGTTTCATGTAGATAATGCTTCCCTTAAGAAAGTTTGAAAGAAATCATTACACCAAAGTGAAAAGATTTATTTTAAATTCATATTATCTAAATAACTACTTCCAAATGCTCTGCCTTTCCCATTCAAACTGACGGATCTATTTGATAATTATTTATAATTGAGCTTAGTTCCAAAAAAACTGCTCCTTTTCCTGTTTAAACGGGCACATCAAACTTGGCATCTGTCATACAGCCATCATCAACATTGTATCAGACTCAGTAATATTCCATGACTATAGGTTATCTCAGCACACTTGCATTCATCATCAGTAATAATGACAGAGTTGTGTAACAAGTTGACAAAACTGAGTTATGGATTTTTTTTTGTGAAAAATGAAATTTGCCTTCTGCTTTAATCAATCCAGGAAAGTGATGGAGAATGTTTTGATGATTTCTTGCAACCTGTTAACTCATTTCAGGTTTCACCACTTCCAGGCCAGTTAGTGTGGAGCAGATGGGATGAGAGAGAGAACCTGTATGAGATACCGAAGTGCTGGGTTTTGGACTGTAGTTTGAGAGATTCTGGATCAGTGGCTTTTTGGTGTTTCTGCTGTTGCTTGCATGGTGGGAAGAGGTCAGAGCTTCTGCTGGTGTGAGTGTGGGTAGTGGGAGGCTCAATAATTTTACTGATGCTTGTGTGAAGGGAGGGGGCTTCAGATCTTCAAGGATTCTATCGTTCTATTGTGTTTCTTTGTTTCATGAATGTCTGTAAAGTGGACAAATTTCAAGTTGTGTACATGATACATACTCTGATGTTAAATGTACTTTGAAACTTTTGAAATTTGTTGGAGGTATTCTGAATAAAATTGCTGCAAATGTAGAACACCTGTCAGCAAATTTGGTTTACCGCAGGATTGATATGTACTTTAATTCTAAACTACACTGGCTCAGAATTGATTGAAATATGATTCCCTTCATAATGTTAACTAATTACATATTCTTAATTTGCCATGATTTTTACATCATTTATTCTTAAAATAGCTTCATGTTTGCAAAAGTAGTTCACAGATTTCCCAATTCTTCTGAAGTACTTGGAGTGAACTATCCCAGTATTAAATGCAGACTGTTTCATCTCGTGTTTTGATAAGATTAGTAAAGAAAATAATTTGTTTTTTATCTCTCAACTCACAATTCACAAGTGAGTAAGAACAGTTGGTAGTTGCTAGCACAGGAGTCAGGAGTTGCAGAGGGGTCCACATTAGAGAGTGCAGACTTCTTCAGCCTTATTGTTCAGATTGCTGTAAGACAAACGTATAAATGTTGCACCTTGCCATATTCAATAATAAGGAAAATCACTGAGCAGGTAAACAACATACAGAGAACTAAGATGCAATGCAAGAAAGCTGACCAGGACTGTGCAGACAATGGAGACATCTGTCTCAGCAAAAAAAAAGATAAATATTGCAATGTTGTGATGGCTGTCTTGCAAGTTTAAAGCAGAAATTTGTGTGAAATATCAAATGTTGCTGCCAATTGAATCAATTCATGCCTTGTCCCAGGTTTGTAAACTATGGATACCTGCATCTCTCCTACCTGGAGTCACCTTTTGGTCCAGCCCACTCATGCCAAATGATGTCAAAGATTAAGGGGAGAAAGAAGGAGAATGAGGTTGAGAGGGAAAATATATCAACCATGATTGAATGCTAGAACAGACTCAGTAGGACAAATGTTGTAATTCTGCTCCTTTCTCTTATGGTCTTGTGCTCCTACAAATTGCCTAACTGAGCTATTCCATTTCTGCGTTTGGGCTGTATCCCTCTAAACTTTTCCTATTCATGTAACTGTAAAAAAAAAGCCTTTAAAATTGGTTAAGGGGGCAAACAGAATAAGGACAAGACTCTCAAATGGTATGTTGCCTTCCAGGTGCTCGAGCTGGAGAGGTCTCTGAATAAATCCATAGCATACTTAAGGGTGAGCAGCCAGAGTTAATTCATTCAATTTTTATGGTCATTGCTGAGGACAACAAGGCTGTAGTGGTACTCCATGCAGTGCAAAACAGCATACTAAAAACACAATGACTAAAATTAAAATAACATCTGTTTTCTAGAATGACATCTAAGTTACAACTGAATTAAAACCAAACATCTAACACTAAAAGAATCAGTGGTTGCCCCATTCAAGTATTGCACATACCCATGTTATAAAATACAATGATTAAATATAAAATAACATCAAGAATTAAAGCTGAGATATAAAAAAGAGCTCTGCAATCAAAGGAAGATGGGAAATGGTAGGAAAATGGGAAGAGTTTGTAGTACACATTGTTACCTATGCTATTGACAGGAAAAGTAACAAGGTTCTGCAAAGTGAGTTCAAGAAGTTAGACGCAAGTTAAAAGACAGGATCTCCAGGGTGGTGATCTCAAGATTGCTACCCATACCATGTGCACCTGAACTGGAGGAGGAACAATATCCTTGTGTGAAAGTTTGTTAGGGTTGCTCCAGGGGTTTTAAGCTGGAGTGCATAGGATGGAAATCAGAGTGGCATGAGTGCCTGTGGGAAAAGTAGATGTTTAAACTACAATCAAATATGGAAACTGAAAGGGTGAGCATGGTGGAACTAATGTTCTTGAGTTGTATCTATTTCAATGCAAGGTGTATTGTAGGTTGGGCAGATGAACTTACAGTGTGAATTATGGTATTGTAGCTATTAGTAAGACTCAGTTGCTGCAGGGGCATATAGAGTGGGAGGGATTAAAAGGAGAAGGTTGCATTGCTCATCAGGGAAAATATCATAGCAATTCTCGGAGGACAGACTGGAGGGCTCATCTACCAAAGCAATTTGGGTGGAACTGGGGAGTAAAATAAGGATGATCACTTTAAATGGATGACATATTCAGCCATATTTAGCTGAGGATATTTGTCACAAGATAGCAGATAGTGGCAGGAAATATAAAGATGTGATAGTAGGTGATTTTAACTTTCCACATATTGACTGGTACTCCCATACTGTAAAAGAACTAGATAGGATGGATCTTATCAAATATATTCAGAAGAGTTTTAAAATCAATATGTGGAGGTACCAACTAGAGCAAGTGGGTTGCTGGATCTTCTCTCAGGGAATGAGATAGAACAAGTGACAAAAGTGAGTGTTGGGGCATATTTTGGGTCTAGTGATTGCCATTCCATTAGTTTCAACATAATTAAGCAGGAGGATAGGTTTAATCATTCAGTTAAGTTTCTGAACTAAAGGAAGGCCGATATTGCTGGCATCAGAATGATTCTGGTTGGATGGATTGAGATAAATGGTTTTCTGACAAAAAGAAGCTTGGTCAGTGGAAGGCCTTTGAAGTGAAATACTAGAGGTATAGAATCTGTGTTCTTGTTCGAACAAACTGCAAGGCTAACAAGTTTAAAGAACCTTGGTTATCGAAGGATGCTGAGACACTGGTAAAGAAAAAGAAGGAAGAGCATATTAAGTCTACAGTACGCAGCAAGGATCAAATGAGACACTTGAGGATTAAAAGAAACCTAAGAGAACACTTAAAAGAGAAATCAAATGGGCTGAAAAATGGCATGAAGTTGCTTTAGCAGGCAAAGTGAAGTAGTACCCCAAAGGCTACTGTAGCTATATTAAAGACAGAAGGATAACAAGGGATGAAATTGGTCCACTTGAAGACCAGGTTATCTACTATATGCCTTGGGTCTAAAGAGGTGGGGAAGTTCATAATTTGTTTTTTGTTTCTGCATTTACTTGGGAGACAGACATAGAGCCTATAAAACTGAGGAAAAATATTAGTAAGTTCATGGTCCTTATCTGGATTACAGAAAAGAGGCAAATTAAGATGGATAAATCCCCAGGTCAATGACGAGGTGTTCCCTCTGACCTTTTTTGGGGGGGGGGGGATAATGTACAAATTGCAAAATAGCATTGATATTTAGAATGTCCTTAGCCTCAGAAGAGGTGTCAGTGCACTGGAGGATAGCTATTGTTGTTCATTTGTTTAAGAAAGACTCTAGAAAATTATAGGTTGGTGAGCCTGATGTCAATTGTGTGAAAATTATTGGAAGGTATTATAAATGACAGGATATATAAATATTCTCCACTCAGAAGCATCAGGTCATTGTCTCCTGCACCATCACCAACCTCCTCAACTCTGGAGATCTCCCATCCACTCCCACCAACCTTATAATTCTGCTCGTTTCTACCTCCTCCCAAGATCCACAAACCTGACTGTCCGGGTAAGTCCATTGGTTTTGCCTGCTCCTTCCCCACTGAACTTGTGTCTAAGTACCTTGACTCCATTTTATCCCCCTCGGTTCCATCCCTTCCCACCCACATTTGTGACATTTCACATGCTCTCAATTGCTTCAACCACTTTCAGTTCTCTGGCCCTGATCACCTCATTTTTATTATGGATATTCAGTCCCTATACACCCCATCAAAAAGACATCAAAGCTCTCCCCTTTTAACAAGAAAACCAATCTAACCAATTCCCCTCCACCACCACCCTTTCCCTTTGTCTGCTCCCACTTTCTCCAAATCCAAAGTGGAAACATGGGCATGGGCACCCAAATGGGCCACAACTATCCCTGCCTTTGTATTAGTTACATGGAACAAATAGACCATGTTCCAAGACTCCACTGATAATGACCCCCAACTCTTCCTGTGCTACATTGATGACTGCCTAGGTGCTCTTTCCCACACCCACGCTGAGCTTGTCAATTTCATCAGCTTTGTCTCCAATTTCCACCCTGCCTGCAATTTTGATTGGTCCATCTCTGAAACGTCTTTCCACTTTCTTAGTAGCTCTGTCTTCACTTCTGGAGACAGACTGTTTACTGATATCTTTTATAAACCTGCTGACTCTCATAGCTGCCTTGACTATCCCTCCTCACACCCTGTCAAATTGCTATTCCCTTTCTCACATCATTCATCTCCAAAGCTCTCAAGGTAAGACTTTCCATTTCAGAACATCTGAAATATCCTCCTTCAACAAATTGGGTTTCCCTTCCTCTACTATTGATGCTGCCCTCACCTGCATCTCCACTATTTCCTGGACATTCTCCCTCAACCCATCTTCCCATCCTCATAACAGGGATAGAATTACCCTTGTCCTTACCTCCCACCTCATGACCCTCTGCATCCAACATATCATTCTCCATTACTTCTGTCAACTTCAACTGGATCCTACCACAAAACTCAACTTTTGCTCGTCTTCACTCTCTCTATAACTCCTTTGTCCATTCGTCCCACCCCACTGATCTCCCTCCTATGTGATAACCTGTTTTAAGTCTGCTTCCTATTCCCATTCTGATATGTTGGTCCATCGCCTACTCCATCCACTGCCATGATGAGGTTTCTCTCGAGCTGGAGAAGCAACACCTTGTGTTCTGTCTGCATAGCCTCCAACATGATGGCATGAACTTTAATTTTTCTAATCTTTGGCAATTTCTCCCCCTCCCATTTATCTCTGTCATTGACCATCCACTCTCTCCCCTTCTCTTCTCACTGACCTATCACCTCCTCTAGTGTTCCTCCTCTTTCCTTTTCTCCCATAGTCCACTCTCCTCTCTTATCAGACTCCTTCTTCAGCCTTTTACCTTTTCTATCTGTCACCTCCCAGTTTCTCACTTCCTTTTCCTTCCTCCACCTAACCACCTACCCCTCACTGGCTTAACTTATCACCCATCTGCTTATAATCCTTTCCCTCCCCCACCTTCTCATTTAGGCATCTTCTCGCTTCCTTTCCGGTTCTAACGAAGGGTCTCATCCCAAAATGTTGACTGTTTATTCCTCTCCACAGAGGCTTCCTGACCTCCATTATGTGTGTGTTACTCTGGATTTCCAGCATCTGCAGAATCTCTTATCTTTAGGATGTAAAGGATTTGGATAGACACGGTCTGATTAGAAATTGTCAACTTGACATTAATTAGACATGACCTGCCATGCACAATCTTATAGAATTTTTTCAAGGCGATTGCCGAGAAGGTTGTTGAAGGGAAGATGGTGGACGTTGTCTACGTTGACTTTAACAAGACCTTTAACAAAGTCCTGCATGGAATGCTGGTCCAGAAGTTTAAGTTGTTTGGCACTCAGGATGAAGGAATCAATTAATTTCAACATCGGCTTAGCAGGGATATCCAGAGAAAGGTAGTAGATAGTTGTCTCTGATTGGAGGCCTGTGACTAGTGGTGTGCTGCAAGGAGTGCTGGGTCCATTGTTGTTCATCTTCAATATTAATAATTTGGATGATAATGTAGTAAACTGGATCAGCAAATTTGCAGATGACTTCAAAATCAGAAAAGAAGCGGACAGCGAGGAAGGCTCTTAAAGCTCGCAGTGATCCAGACCAACTGAGAAAATGGGTTGAAAAATTGCAGCTGGAATTTAATGCAGACAAGTGTGAGGTGTTGTACTTTGGGAGGACAAACCATGGTAATATGTGCATAGTGAATGGTTTGCCTCTGATGGGTCTGGTAGAGTAAAGGGATCTGCAAATACAGATGCATCTTTGAAAGTGACATGTGGTTAAAAAACAAGAGGGCCAGCATTTTGGCTGAGACAACTACAAATCAGCATATACGAGAAGATTGAAAATCTGGCTGAGTGGTGCCATAACAAAAACTTCTTACTCAATGTCAGCAAGACCAAGGAGCTGGTTATTGACTTCAGGAGGGGGAAACCAGAGATCCATGAGCCAGTCCTCGTCGGAGGATCAGAGGGGGAGAGGGTCAACAAATTTAACATAATCATTTTGGAGGACCTGGCTGGGCCCAGCATATAAGTGCAATTAAGAAGGCATGTCAGTGCCTCTACTTCCATAGGATTTTGCAAAGATTCAGAACAACATCTAAAACTTGTACAAACTTCTATAGATTTGTGGTGGAGACTATGTTGACTAGCTTCATCACAGTCCAGTATGGAAATACCAATGCCTGTGAGTGGAAAATCCTACAAAAAATAGTGAATGTGGCCCAATCAATCATGAGTAACGCCCTCCCCACCATTGAGTACATCTACATGAAGCATTGTAGCAAGAAATCAGCATTCAACATCAGGGATCGCCACCACCCAGGTCATGATCTCTTCTCATTACTGCCATCAGGAAGAGGGTACCAGAGCCTCAGGCCCTCACAACCATTTTCAGGGACAGTTATTATCCTTCAGCCATCATGCTCTTGAACCAAAGGGGATAACTTCACTCAACTTCACTTGTCCCATCACTGAAATGTTCCCACAACTTATGCACTCACTTTCAAGGACTCTTCATCTCATGTTCTTGCCATCTATTGATTATTTATTTATTATTATTTCTCTTTTTGTTTTTTGCGGTCTTTTGCACACTGGTTTAACACCCATGTTGGTATGGCCTTTCATTGATTGATTCTAATATGGTTATTATTCTATTATGGGTTTATTGAGTATATCCACAAGAAAATTAACCTCAGGGTTATATATGATGACGAATATGTACTTTGACAATAAATTTACTTTGAACTGAAAGCACAATAAGAAAGACACTGGATGATATCACAGTAGTTTTCAAGGATGGTATTGGAAAATTCAAACACATCAAGGGTAAAATACCGTTAAGTGAAAATGCCACACTCAAGTTTTACAAAGCCTGCCCAGTTCCTTTTACCAACTGTGATAAAGTAACCAGTGAGCTCAATTGCATGGAGGCTGAATGAATTATTTCCAAGTTTGAATGGAGCTCACAGGCAATGCCAGTGGTCCAAGTAGCCAAGAAAAATGTGTCTGTCGGGATCTCTGGTAATGTTAAGGTCACCATCAACCCAATACTGAAAGTAGATCAATACCCTCTGCCCAGGTTAGAGGATATTTTTGCAAACTTACTGTAGGGAAGCACTTCAGCAAAGTGGACAGCTGAGGCCTACCTACAGATAAAGATGGAAGAAGAAACCAAAGCATTTCTCACCATAAACACCCACAAAGGGCTTTATTGCTGTAAATCGCTTATTTTGGAGTTGTTGCTGCACCTGCACTTTGGCAGAAAGCTGGACCAGGTGCTGCAAGGCTGTCCAGGTCCTTAGGGTTACCTGGATGACATCATTGTTGCCAGTGAAGATGACAGGAAGCATCTCCAAAATCTCAAGGCAGTGTTAAAAAGATTATGGGTTCATAGCACAATGCAACAAGTATGAATTCTTTTAAACCAATCATCACTTACTGTGGTCACATCACTGGCACACAAGAATTAGACAAGCGTGTGGAGAAAAGTCCAGCAGCAGTGAATGCCCCAAGGCCAAAGAACGTCACAGTTGTGGTCCTTTTTCAGGATTTGTCAATTACTATAAAAGAATCCTGCCAAACCTAGCTACTGTGCTCCACCCTTTGAACATATCACTACAGATTGGGAAGAAATGGTGACCTCAGACACTGTACCCACACATTATGATTCACTTCATTCAGTGAAGCTTGCCTGTGATGCATCATCTTTTGGTACAGGTCCAGTCATGTCACATGTCACAGTGATGGAAGTAAGTGCCACACAGCATTTGCATCACATTCCCCAATCGCTGCAGAGAAAAATTACACACAGATTGACAGAGTGGCCTTGAGTATGGTTTGGGGTGTAAAATGTTTCACCTGGTAATTCTATGGGAGAGAGTTTATCTTTATTACTGCATATCAACCACTAGTGTTCATTTTCCATCCACAGATTTGTGTTCCACTAGCAGCAACAGCATTAATGCAGAGATGGGTTGTGTTTCTTGGAGGATAAGACGGAATTTAAGAGGACAGCTAATCATGGAAATGCTGACAGATGATCCTGTTTACCCCTGGAAAAGGAAATCCTGAAACATTTATGGAAGTGGGCATTTCTCCTGACATCTTCTCCCTAATGTAAATCGGAGTTCTCCCTATTCTGGCAGAAATGATCCAAAGGGAAACAAGAAAAGATCCCATACTGTCTCAGGTACACACGGTCTCCCAAAATGGCTGGAATCTGCTGCAGAAATTCCAGTTCTCACATTTTCACCAGTGTCAAATGAACTTGCCCTTCACTATAAGACATAGACCTTAAGAGCAGAATTAGGCCATTCAACCCATGGAATCTGCTGTGCCATTCTATCATGGCTGATTTATTATCCCTCTCAACCCTATTCTCCTGCCTTCTCCCCATAATATTTGACACTCTAGTTAATCAAGAGCCTATCAACCTTCGTATTAAATATTTACCAATTTAACCCTCCTGCAGTGTGACAAACAGAATTCAGTGTAGGTTAACAAGCAAGGTTAGTGAACTGCATACAGTGCCTTGGTGAGACCACACCAGGAGTATTTTGTGCAGTTTTGCTGTTAACAATGAAAGGAGATAATTGCCTTATGACCAGAAATTATGCCAATAAAGGCTGATGGAGTCATGAACTTTATAAGTAGGAAGCTAGAATGTTGTATACAGACACAAGGGATCTGCAGCTGCTGGAAGCTCAAAGTAACACACACAAATTGCTGGAGGAACTCAGCAGGTCTGGCAGCATCTTTTGAGAGGAATAACGAATTGAAGTTTTGGTCTGAGACCTTTCATCAGATATTGAATATATAAAGTTTTGGTGTAATTATAGAAAGACTGTATCCAAAGAAATGTGCCATTTTGAACAATGCAGCTTTGAAAGAACAAGTTGATGTCAGAAAAATTGAGGGACACTTTGAGTAGAGTGTTACAAGGGATAGACTGAGTAGGTTTCATAGATGCTGCCTGGCCTGCTGAGTTTCTCCAATCCTCTGTGTGATGCTTGGATTTCCAGCATCTGCCGATTTTCTCTTTTTTCAAATTTTTTTTTATTTATTACAAACAAACAAAAAACAAAAAAAATACAGCACATCCACAAAAACCACAACCATAACAAAATTAAATTAAATATTGACCAGCAAAAGGGAGAAAAATATAAAGGCAAAAGTAAACATACACAGCAGAGGTGCACCGCACCAAAAAACCTCAGTCCTCCCCCTGTAAGAAGGTCCAATACAGGGCCCCATATTCTTTCAAAGATGTCCCCTCTGTCCTCATTACGTAGTCTCAGTCTCTCCAAATGTAAAGTATTTGCCAGTTCTCTCAGCCACAGATCGTATATAGGCACAGAGTCCATTTTCCACATTTTCAAGATTAGCTTCTTAGCAATCACCATTCCAAACAATACAGCCATTTTTTCATACATATTGGCTTGTGAAAATCAGCTTTCTATGATCTGGGTGTGGGAGACTCAGGTTAATTTATTTTGGAGTTTGAAGGGAATTAATTGAGTAAATAGAAGTATTTTCTATGACCTGGTACGTCCAAGACAAGGTGACACAAGTGTAAAGTCAAAGCCACAGCCATCCAGAAGAAGGTTAGGAAACTCTCTTGGGAAAACAACTGGAAACACTCTTACTCACAAAAAGCAATAGATGAAAGCTGTTTTACTGCAGAAATCAATGGATTTTTCATTAACTTCCAGCTAGAAAATCATTTGAAGTTGTCAGGTCAAGGGGTGTTAAGCTGAAGATAACCCAGATTCCCTTTGGATGGTGAGGTGGGCTTGAGTTACTCTGTTCCTGTGAATTGGCGTCGTCTTGTAGAAACTGAACCAACCAGATCTCTCCTTTTGAGGCAGATAATATGTTTATTGTCTCCAGCCTCAGAAGATTGATTGGAGTCTGCTTCCATAAATGAGAATTCCAGATTCACATCTTCTGGTATTGCACTGAGACTGAGAATGAGATTTAATGGGTTAATGTAGAACATAAAACAATACAGCACAGTACAGGCCATTCAGCCCAAAATGGTGTGCCGCTCTTTTAGACCATAAAATCATAAGCGATAGGAACAGAATTGGGCCATTTGGCCCATCAAGTCTGCTCTGCCATTTCATGATGGATGATCCCATTTTCCATTCAACCCCCTTCTCCTTCCTCCTTCCCATGACTGTTCACATATAGGCTAATCAGGAACGTGTCAACCTCCACCTTAAATACACCCAATGACCTGACCTCCACAGATTCACCACCCTCCAGCTAAAGAAATTCCTCCTCATCTTCATTCTGAATAGGTGTCTCTCTATTCTGAGGCTATACCCTCTGCTCCAGACTCCTCCACAATGGAAAACATCTTTCCACGTCTCAGCCTATCAACATTCAATTGGTTTCAATGAATTTTCACTCGTTCTTCTAAATTCCAGTGAGTCTTGGTCCAAAGGCATCAAACAGTCCTCATATGATAACACTTTCATTCCCAGAATCATTCTTGTGAACCTCCTCTGAACCCTAATCTTTGTCAGCACATTCTTTCTTAGATCAGGGAACCGAAACTGCTCACAATACTCCAAGTGAGACCTCACCAGTGCCTTATAAAGCCTGAGCATTACTTTCTTCTTTTTTATATTCTAGTCCTCTTCAAATGAATGATAACATTGTACTTGCTTTCCTCACCACTAAATCCACGTGCAGGTTAGCCTTTGGGAAATACTGCACAAGGACCCTTAAGTTCCTTTTGCACCTCTGATTTTTGAATTTTCAGTCCATTTAGAAAATAGTCTGCACTTTTATTCCTTCTACCAAAGTGCATGACCATACACTTCCCAACACTGTATTCTATCTGCTACTTCTTTGCCCTTTCTCCTAATCTGTCCAAGTCCTTCCTCTCTACTTCCTCAACACTACTTGTTCCTCCATTTATCTTCATATTGTCCACAAACTCGGGCACAAAGCCGTCAATTCTGTCATCAAAATCATTGACATACAATGTAAAAAGAAGCTATCCTAATGCCAACCTCTGCAAAACACCACTAGCCACCCAGAAAAGACCCTCTTTATTCCCTCTCTTTTCCTCCTGCTAATCAGCCAATGCTCTATCTTTTTGGTATATCCTCTATCCATGCTATTCTCTTTCCTGTAATACCATGGGCTCCTAACTTGTTAAGCAGTTTTATGTGTTGCACCTTGTCAAAGGCTTTCTGAAAGTCCAAGTACACAACATCCACTGACTCTCCTTCATCTACCCTGCTGTTATTCCCTCAAAGAATTCCAACAGATTTGTCAGACAAGATTTTCCCTTGAGAAACCCATGCTGACTATGCCATATTTTATCATGTGCCTCCAAGTATGCTGAGACCTCATCCTTGACAATCAACCCCAGCATCTTCCCAACCTTTGAGGTCAGGCTAGCTGGCCCATAATTTTCTTTCAACTGCTTCTCTTTCTTCTTGGAATGATATTTGCAATTTTCTTTTTTCCAGAATCATGCCAGAATCTAGTGATTCTTGAAAGATCATTAGTAATGCCTCCACAATCTGCCCAGCCACCTCTTTCAGAACCTTGGGGTGTAGTCCATCTGAATCAGGTGACTCATCCACCTTTAGAAATTTCAGTTTCCCAATCACCTTTCCCTAGTAATTATAGTTGTACTCATTTCTGCCCCTTGACATTCTCGAACTTTTGGCACACTGCAAGTTTCTTCCATAGGGAAGACAGATGCAAAATATTTATTAATTTCATCGATTTATTAATTCTATTTCCTTGTCCCCCATTACTATGCCTCCAGCAATATATTCCTCTGGTCTTATATCTACTCTCGCTTCTCTTTTATTTTACTGTTGATGTATCTGAAAAAAAACTTTTGATATTCTGTTTGATATTATTGGCTAGCTTACCTTCATAATTCATCTTTTCTCTCCTTATAACTTTTTTAGTTGCCTTCTGTTGGTTTTTAAAAGCATCCCAATGCTTTAACTTCACACTAATTTTTGTTCTATTATATGACCTCTCCTTTGCTTTGTATTGTTTTCCACTTCAGTTGTCAGTCATGGTTGCCTCATCCTGCCTTTAAAATGCTTCTTCTTGGGGATGTATATATCCTGCCCCTTCCAACTTTCTCCCAGAAACTCCAGTCATTGCTGCCTGTTGTCTTCCCTGCTAGTGTCCCCCTTCCAATCAGCTTTAGTCAGCTCCTCTTTCATGTCTCTATAATTCTCTTTACTCCACTTAAATGCTACTACATCTGACTTTAACTTCTCCCTCTCAAATTGCAGGATGAAGTCTATCATATTATGATCACTGTCTCCTAGGTGTTCCCTTATCTTAAACTCCCTAATCAAATCCAGTTCATTACACATCACCCAATCCAGAATAGCCTTTCCCTAGTGGGCTCAACCACAAGGGGCTCTAAAAATTCATCTCATAGGCATTCTACAAATTCTCTCTCTTGGGATCCAGCATCAACATGGTTTTCCCAATATACCTGCATATTGTAATCCTCCATCACTATCATTAAATTGTCCTTTTGACATGCATTTTCAATCTCCTTTTGTGATTTGTAGCCCACATCCTGGATATTGTTCAGAGGCCAGTCTGTCACCCTAATTAGGCCCTTTACACATCTGCAGCTTCTTAACTCTAATCACAATGATTCTACATCTTCCAGTCCTATGTCATCTCTTTCTGAGGATTTGATTTCATTTTTTACCAACAGAGACACCCCAGTTTCTTTGCCTAACTGCCTGTCTTTTCAATACAATACATATTTTTGGATATTAAGCTCCCAATTATGATCCTCCTTTAGCCATGACTCAGTGGTGCCCACAGCATCATACCTATCAATCTCTAACTGTCAAGCAACACACATCAAAGTTGCTGGTGAATGCAGCAGGCCAGGCAGCATCTCTAGGAAGAGGTGCAGTCGACGTTTCAGGCCGAGACCCTTCGTCAGGACTAACTGAAGGAAGAGTGAGTAAGAGATTTGAAAGTGGGAGGGGGAGGGGGAGATCCAAAATGATAGGAGAAGACAGGAGGGGAGGGATGGAGCTAAGAGCTGGACAGTTGATTGGCAAAAAGGATATGAGAGGATCATGGGAGAGGAGGCCTAGGGAGAAAGAAAACATGGAGGGGGAAAAAACCCAGAGGATGGGCATGGGGTATAGTGAGAGGGATAGAGGGAGAAAAAGAGAAAGAAAAAGAATGTGTGTTTAAAAATAAATAACGGATGGGGTACGAGGGGAAGGTGGGGCATTAGCTGAAGTTTGAAAAGTCAATGTTCATGCCATCAGGTTGGAGGCTACCCAGACGGAACATAAGGTGGTGTTCCTCCAACCTGAGTGTGGCTTCATCTTTACAATAGAGGAGGCCGTGGATAGACATATCAGAACGGGAATGGGACGTGGAATTAAAATGTGTGGACACTGGGAGATCCTGCTTTCTCTGGCGGACAGAGCATAGGTGTTCAGCGAAACGATCTCCCAGTCTGCATCGTTCTCACCAATATATAGAAGGCCACATCGGGAGCACCGAATGCAGTATATCACCCCAGCCGACTCACAGGTGAAGTGTCGCCTCACCTGGAAGGACTGTCTGGGGCCCTGAATGGTGGTAAGGGAGGAAGTGTAAGGGCATGTGTAGCACTTGTTCCGCTTACACGGATAAGTGCCAGGAGGGAGATTGGTGGGGAGGGATGGGGGGGTACGAATGGACAAGGGAGTCGCGTAGGGAGCGATCCCTGTGGAAAGCGGGGGGGGGGGGGTGGAGGGAAAGATGTGCTTTGTGATGAGATCCCGTTGGAGGTGGCGGATGTTACGGAGAATAATATGTTGGACCCGGAGAATATGTTTGCCTGGCCTGCTGCATTCACCAGCAACTCTGCTGTGTGTTGCTTGAATTTCCAACATCAGCAGATTTCTTCATGTTTGCGAATCTCTAACTGTGCTACAAGGTCATTTACTTTGTTCTGTATACTATGTATATTCAAATATATCACCTTCAGTCCTGTATTTGTCACCTTTATTGATTTTGTTCCCATGTTTCACATCAATTCATTCCACTGACTGCAATTTTGCCCTGTCCTTCCTGACAGTCTCACTGCACATTGCATCTAGTTATAGACCAACTGCTGCATCCTTAACCCTATTGCTTCAGTTCCCATCCCCCTGACAAATCATTTTCAACTTTTCCTAACAGCTCTAGCAAAGCTGCCCACAATGATATTGGCTCCCCTCGGGTTCATCTGTAACCGTCCCTTTTGTACAGGTCATACATTCCCCAGAAGAAATCCCAATGATACAGAAATCAGAAACCCTGCCCTCTACACCACTTACTCAGCCACACACTCATCTGCCAAATCATCCTACTCTTAACTTCTCTAGTGCGTGCCATAGGCGCAATCCAGAGATTACTACCCTGGAGGTCTTGCTTTTCAGCTTTCTACCTAGCTCCCTAAATTCTCTCCTCAGGACGACCTCCTTTTTCATACCCATGTCATTCGTACCAAGAGTTCTGTCTGCTCACCCTCCCCCTTTAGAACGCTGTAGACATGATCCAAGATATCCCTGACCCTGGCACCTAGGAGGCAACATACCATCCAAGTGCCTCTTTCATGTCCACAGAATCTCCTGTCTAACTATGAAATCCTCTATTACTACTGAAGTCCTCTTTTGTTTTTTTTTTCCCCCCATTTCCCTCCTGAGCAATGAACACCAGACTCAGTGCAACACACCCAGGAGTTGCAGCTCCCCATGGTAGGTTGTCCCCCTCAACAGAATCTAAAGTAGCATTCATATTATTGAGGTAAACGGCCACAGAGGTACTCTGCACTGGCTGTGTATTTCCTTTCCTTCTCTTGAAGGGGTTGACTTGTGTGGGGATTGAGAGTTGCTGACCTTCCAGGCTGAGATTTTAAACATTAGAGGAGCTAAATGGCAGTCGTCTAGGCGTGGTATAAATAAAAGTGATGGCTCAAAGCTTTGTCTGGTGGCCTGGGATAGATCAGTAGATCAAGCGGCTTGCCATACACTGGTCAGGATACCAACACGTCTAGAAGATGCCAAGAGCAGCGTGTGCTCAGAGCTGTCAGTACCACTTCCTGCAGTCCCAGGGTCAAATCCAACAACTATCGTAGAGGAGGCCCCAGAACCTGGGATTGTTTCACAACCACAAGTCTCACCAGCCAAGCAGAGTGACCACCACCCCCCACCCCTTGTCAGGAAAGGCATTATCTCACAAGAATAAGAAATCTTCCACAGTAATTTAATATTTAGGTCTGAATGGGACAATTTAAAATTTACTCTGCTGTGGATGTGTATATAATAGTTGTATTATATAGTATTGTGTATGTAAATGTATATAACTGGAGAGCAATACATTACATATTTGAGTAATGTTCTGTATTGATTTGGAGTTTATAACTAAGCTGGGAGGTGTGTAGTATATTTTAATTTTCAGTAATATTGTAAATATATTGTTTGATTAAGTATTCTTGTTTGTTTACACAATTCATTATGTGTAAAAGTATGTGAATGGCATACGTCATCACGCCACATCATATGTGCACATCTCACTAAATTAAAATGAAGTAGACATATTTTCCCAGGCTCCCATGTCTTTCTTTTAATTCATTCTGGAGTTACAAAACATACCACAACTTTTTTTTTACTTTCCTTTCACATATCTATAAAATCTCCCTTGTGATTAATAGGTGTATGGATTTGTGCCAAGCTTGCTATAGTGCAAGTTGCTGAGTCTAAACCAAACAACCTCATTGTCTGACATGGGTGGATGTTTGGATCATCTGAGTTCGTATGATTTCTATCGCAAACAATCTACTTAGTGAGAACAAGTGTTGACATTATTGAAACACGCAAGATACTCGAGAGGGGTTAACAAGGTAAATACTGAGAGTTCATTTCATGGGACACTTTTTAAAGAAAAAAGTGTGTGTATTTTCAGAACAGGAATCTCCCATTTAAGGTGGAGATGAATGGATGTTTATTTTCAAGGAAAGTACACTTATTAAAGTACTGTATGTATGTGGTATACAACCCTAGAATTCACCTTCTCACAGACAGCCACAAAGCAAGGAAGCACAATGAAAGCCATTCAAAGAAAATATCAAACACCCAATGCACAAACAAATTGTGCAAATGGCAAAAAATGAGCAAAAAACAGAGTATAAAACTTTAACATAATTTAGCGCTGCTTTTTGTTGTCTGCAGGCCACATAGCCTACCCACCTTGATCAAAATTGCACAAAGTAGCAGTAAAAAAGGACTCATCTGAAACCAGAAACACATCATAACATGAAGTACATGACACGAATCCATAAATGGTGTTGATTAAACGTTGTCCAAGGCTCAAGACTCCCAATACCCTCCTCAAGCAGCAGAGAGGGAGAGAGACAAGTCAAATGCAGGCACCTTCCTCTGGCAGTCACAAGCGAGAGGGAGAGAGAGACTGCTCAAAACGCAGGCACCTTCCTCCAGCAGCAGTGAGGGAGGGGGAGGGGAAGGCGTCAAATGCAGGCATATGATGTTAAACATCCACTTGCCTTCTGCTCTCCTTCTCAATGATTTCAATCTTGCTCAATGCTTTAATGGGTGAGACCAGCGAGAAATGTAGTCGATTGTGGCCTCACGCACTGTCTCCAGGTTTCTTGGGCTCCGGGCCTCACACTCTGCTCGAAACCTCACTGAACCCCCATAGCAAAGCACCGAACCCCCCACTCAACCGGCCCGAAAACACACCAACAAAACGTAAGTGACAGGTTCCAATTGCAGCAGAAACATATTTGAAAGAAGACAAAGTAAAAGATGTAAAGGAAGTAGTTTCATGATCTGTCTGAACAATGTCACCTTTGGTCATGTTGTTTGCTGATACTATCTTCTTCAGTCCAGTGAATAAAGAATTACCTGAATTCTTTAACCGAGAAAGCTATGGAAATACAATAGTATGTAAGGCTAGGATGGGCATGTTGTTGGTTTATAAGTGTATGAGTGGCCATAGGGAACAGGAAAGTGGAGCAGTGATCAAGTTCAGAGCAAACATTATGTTATTGAATGACAGAGTAGGTTCAAAGAGCTTGATCAGCTTTTCAACAATATCTTATATCTCATGCTGCTGCCTGGCCTGCTTTATAATTCCAGCATTTTCTATTTTCCAACAAAGGATCAAATGATTTATTCCTACTTTCATTAATTATGTTCTTATGTCCTCACTTTTGTCTTGTAACTTTGTTCCTGAGCACATCTAGATGTAATGTAGGCTACCATTTCACTTTTCACCCTCCTTAGACTTCAGATTATTGAGCAGTTCACAGCCCCTGAGCATTGTCCCATGACCTGATCTTACAGGAGGTACAGCAAATCTCTCCCCTTTAGTTCAGAGGCCCACTCATAGCATGCCTCCTCCTTATAACAAGTTTTGCAATTGTGCAACATACATCCTCCTCCAAATTCGCTCTTTCTTCCATAACCAAGTTTTTTTTTTCCCTTCACCTTTAGTGGCATCAAGGTTTAATGGCTACATAGGGCATGAGAAAAGGAATTTAATGAGATCACGTAAATATTACCTTCTACTTACCGTAAAGCACTTTGTAAAGTTGTGTTATGGCAAAGCAAAATTACAATGAAGATCGTTGTTCTGAGGAAATAAGGGCATGACTATCATTGACCACAGAATAAGATTAAATCACAATGTGTAACAAATAAGATTAATTTATAATGTCTGAAATTAATGCCTATGATAGTGAGGCCTTAAAGGTGAACATTAATTATCAGTTTAATGGTAATGAAGGGATTACCAAATAAAAGCAGTTGACATCTGTTGGGGCCTGAGGAATGTGCCCTTGTTAATGATAAATTGGAAGCATTCCTGGTGCTGTTCACTGCCTCTTCTCAAAACCAGCAAAGAAAACATTCAGATGACATGAAGGATTGCCACAGGTCTTAACCAGCAAGAAATCTTGTGTAAGGGTGAAGTTTGGATTGTAAAGGTTAAAGATCAACCTTGGGGCACTAAATCATCTGATGGATGAACTGATACAAGTAATGTGGATCTGGGTCTGGCATTATCTACGATGATTAAGTATCAGATAGATGAGAGTTAAATATGCATTTCTTAAAACATTATCAAAGTTGCAAAGAAACATTTGATCTATTTAATTAATTAGATTTGGTAGAGCGGCTAAAATCTTAATGTGCAATACCATGAAAAGCAAATAAATGCATGACAGATCTGATGTATATTCAATCTATCTAGCATAATAATGAATTCAAAAATCACATTCATTGGAAGGTAATTAATTACCAGTGACTTAAAGATTAATTGCAATTAAAAATTCAATTAGAAATATATTCAATTAAATAAAGAAAACAACAATCTTTTTGTAAAGATGCATTTAAGTTCCTTTTAGAGACCACTGAAAAGTGCATTTGTAAGATAGTGCCATGGGGCACCATGGTAATGTAGCAGTTAGCATAACACTGTTATAGTCAGAGTTCAGAGTTCAATTCTGACATCATCTATAAGATGTTTGTTCGTCCTTGCCACGAGTGCATGGGTTTCTTCTGGGTGCTTCAGTTCCCTCCCACAGCCAAAGATACACCAGTTGGTAGGTTAAATAGTCATTATAAATTGTCCTGTGATTAGGCTAGGGCAGGGGTGGCCAACCTTCTATATTCCATGCGTCAATTTTTTCACGCACGGGTTCTATATTAACATACTTTTACAAGAATTGAATGGGGATACAAGAGTTGTATGGCGCATCTGAACTCATGAGTGAAAAAAATTGACGCATGGAGTGTAAAAGGTTGGCCACCCCTCAGCCAGGGTAAAACAGGTGGACTACTGGGTGCCATGGCTGATTGGACTGGCAGGGCCTGCTCTGCAATGTATCTCTAAATAATGAACCTACAAATTTATTCTTCTCATTTAGTGACCACAATAATTTCACAGAAAGAATTCCTTATCAGAGTTTACTAATTTCCCAATTTCAAATGATATTACTTGTATTTCCTGATTCTTACTTGTTCGTATGCATGCATGCCCATGTCTACATGTCCATGATCCATGCATGATATACGTACATGTCCATGATATACACATGTAATATACGTCTTACTCACAGGTTCTCGCACAGCAAAATCATTAGGACCTCCGGATACACCTTACTATAAAGTGGAAGAAACATCTTGTACTTTTTCTTTCAACCACAGAAAGATCTCCATGGCTCAGAACACAGACTCCTATCAGAGTCTTGTGCCATGGGTAGTTCAATAAAATATTATGAGCAATATTACACCTCAGTTTAATTAGTTCCAGATTCCCAAAATCAATATGCTGACTTCATATATGCTCATTGCATACTACAGTATTTTATTAAAGGAGGTGGGTGGACATGTTAATTTGGATATCAGGTCTAAAAATAATCCATTGCATTTGACTAATAAATCCATGCCATACCCAGAGATTACACAGAAAAATCCATAGAAGTTGCAACATGATTTGCAGGGCATTAGCTCCAATGGGAACCTTCCACACCTAATCTGGGTTTACCTCACCTACTTATGTATTGTCATTTCCTTTTACTTCATCTTTTTTCCATCAGGAAGGAGGTACAGAAGCTTGAAGGTAATCACTCAATGAATCCGGAAAGGCTTCTTCCTCTTAACTGTGTTGATGTGCAGATGGATCTTGAAACCAGTTTCATAGCTCCCTGAAAGTGACTGTACACATTGAAAGGGTGGTAAAGAAAGCACATTAGTCAAGACATTGAGTACAAAATTTGGCAGTTATGTTGCAGCTTTATAAACCTCTGGTTAGCGCATGCCTGAAGTATTACATTCAATACCCGTTACCCTATTATAAGAAGGATGTGGAAATTATGAAGACAGTGCAGAAGAGATTTATCAGGACTGCTCAGATTGGATCATGTGCTATAAGAAGTTGGACACATGGGTTGTTTCTCTGGAGCAACAGAGGCTGAGGGGATACACAAGATTATCCAAAAGTTCATAAGATTATGAGAGTCTTTTAAACTCAATCTGATATAGTTAACCACAGATGCCCTCTCTATTGTGAGGTTATATTGCATCCACCTACTCTTAAAGGAATAGCTTACTTTCTTGTCTAGGCTCTGCAGTGAGGTGTAGCTGCCGATACACACTAATGGAGTGTTGGTTCCCCCTCCCCCACCAAGAAGGAGGTACTTCCAGTTAATGAAGTATTTTAAACACAATTTATTTTCTTTTTTAATATGCATGCTTAAATTTAGACACACATTTAAAACTCAGAGGGCTTTTGACTTATAAAATACTTCAGAATCGCAAAGATATACATATAAACTACAAATGTTTTCTTGCTTGCTGGCACAATTCTTAAGAAATGAAAGGACATAACAATGAATTGCTGATGAACCAATCATTCATCACAGAAATCGAAGGTTGAGGAATGAATTCTAGTTTTCTTCTGTCACCCTTTTTTTTTTATTATTCTTCTTGTCATTCTTACCAATCTTCAATGCTTTCTAACATTTATACTGGTTTGCTATTAGTTGGCATTATCTGCATGTGATGTTTTTCAGTTAACTTTGCTGGGGAAAAGTAATTCACACAGATGGTCTGAAAGCTTCAGGAGACAAAGCTCTTAGACACCCAAATTTAATGCTGTGAAGGATGACTCTCTGAGTACAAAAATGTCTCAACTAGTGATTGATCAACTATACCTGTATCATGTTCACATAACTATATCATGTTTGATGAGTTAAATAATTAAAATCTGTCTGGTCTGCCATTGTCCATGAACTCTGTCACAATGGTGCAAATAACTTAGCCAGTGCTGTCTGGTCTGATGCAGGCCAATTAACATACTCCTATTGTTTTACATTGACTAAACATGGATCTACAACACCTCACTGTTTACTTGTTTACAACAAGACGCTGAGTAGGAATATTGATTAGAAGTTTAACTTTGTCACAAATAACTCTGATCCTTTGGAATCGTCATATTGCCATGCTTGAAAGCAGAAGTCAGCAACAGCCTCTCAGACCGTGGAAAGTTAAATGTCGATTACATCATAAGCTTTTTCTCCTGGTAGCTCTTCCCGCTTCATTTCTTATCCATCATCACAGCTAAAAAAAAACAAGCAGCAAGGAGTTATCTGATGATTGAGAAATCTTGTGCACACACCTGAATGAACATTCAGGAGGAGCAGAACACCATCATTAATGGGCACGAGATCATTGTGGGGGCATATAGGAGTGAGGGAGATTGGCTATTTGAGTAGTGTTGCAACAATAACTCTACACTGAATGCTTGCAAGACCAAGGAACTGAATGTAGACTTCAGAAAGGAAGAGTCAGGGAAACATGCACCAGACCTCATTGTGGGGTCAGTTAGTAGAAAGGGTAAGTAATGCTAAGTTTCTGGGTATCAACATCTCAAAGCATTTATGTAGTCACAAAGAAGGAATGCCAGTTACTCTACCTCATGAGGAACATGAGGAGATTTGGTAAAGACCTGTGTAAATTATTTTGATACATTCGAACTGGTTGCACCACTGCCTAGTATGGAACCTCCAATGCATAGGAACGCAAGGGGCTATATATGATTGTCAATTCAGCCAGATCCATCATGGCCACAGTCCTCCCCAACATCACAGACCTCTTCAAATGGCAATGGCTCAAGAAGGCAGCATCTATCATTAAGGTCCCTCACCATCTGAAACATGCCTTCTACACATTCCTACTGTTAGAGAGGTGGGAGAGAAGCCTACAGACTCACACACAATGATACAGGAACAGCTTCTCCCCCCCACCCTCTGTCAGGTTTCTGAATGGTCCATGGACCCAAGAACACTACCTCATTAAATTCCTTCTTTTGCACCAGTGATTTATTTTGTAATTTATAGTAATTTTATATATTTGTACCATACCATTCCTTCAAAATATTAAACTTCATATCAGAAAGTGATAATAAACCTGATTCTGACTATGAATTTCATGACAATCATTCTTTTCCAATGAGAAACATATTTCTATTGTGGTGTGTAAGTCAAGGAAGTGATTTGCACACTAATTGCAACTTTTTTAAAAAAAAAGTAGATGCAACACATACAGAATATCCCTGCCACATCTAAAAAAGAGATTCCAGAAAGTTCTCCTAAGAAGTAAATGATTGTGAAATTTCTGACATAAACCCTTCAGACCAGCAGGTGTGCCAGGTAGCAGCGGGTCTGGACACACCTGAATGTCATTTGTTTGAGTTTATTATGTGACGAAAGTACACATAGACTAAGATGTTGACTGTCCTGTGCTATCACTAGTGGGATCAACAGTTGATCTGCCACCTGTCTTCAGGAGAGAGATAAGTAAGACAATGGAGCAGCATTTGGAAATGTTAATGAAGAGACGAGAGAGATTAACGGAAGGAGACACTGGTCTGGGTATTGTCAAGATTGGTTTGCTTTGAACCTGAACTGTTTGAAGTGATGGACAGGCGATACCCCAACAGGGGGATAAAAAGGGACGGGTTTGCTAAGGCAACAGACACCACACGAGACACCACTCACGACACCACGAGGTATCGAGACCCTGGAAGCCGTGCGCCCCCCACAAGTCGGTGGGAGTTTTGGAGGTCTGCTCACGGGACCAACCATAGACGCACAGGGCGGTAAGATTCGGTCGGTGGGAACCTGGTGTGTGTGTCCACCCTTGCCTAGGTGCCGGGTTCACCGCAGAGGAATGATCGTATCTGAAAACGGAGGGGTCACAGTCGGTGACCTCAGAAGACATTACAAAGGGCTTGCCCGAAAGCTAACTGCAAGAAATATCAAAGGTCTGTTGAATCCGATTTTGAATATCAGCATTCGCTCTCTCTCTCTCTCTCTCTCTCTCTCTCTCTTCAACGGCACAACAAAGTTTGCTGCGAATTGAACTAAACTGAACTTTGTCACTTGTGATTGAACATTTTACCCCTAGACTGCGATAGAGCTGATTGACCCTATTATCCTAGTTCTGTGTACATGTGTGTTTATTCATTGCTAACCTGTTGCATTTATATCCTTACTATTAGAGTACTGTGTTGCTTATTTCTTTAATAAAACTTTCTTAGTTCCAGTAATCCAGACTCCAACTGAGTGATCCATTTCTGCTGGTTTGGCAACCCAGTTACGGGGTACATAACATAAGTGGAGTTCTCGTCCCGATTTTGAAAGCTAAATTTGGGACGGGGTAAATTGATTGGGTTAAAATTCCCGAAAGAAAGAAAAGGCAAACAGCAGAAATGGAAATTGAGGAATTTCTAAAGGCGCCGACCTTGGAGGCATTAGAAGATGCCAGGAAAGCGGAATTGGCAGCTGTGGCCAAACGGTTGAATCTTGTTAAGGGGAAGTCGACAATGAGGAGAGAGGAGATGCACAGAGCTGTCGTAGAGCACTATGTATCTAAAAGTGTGTTTCCCCAAGGGGAGCTGGAGGTGATATCTATTGGAAAACCTAGTGGAGACGCAGTACAGGTGCAGCTTGAAAAACTGAGACTCGAGCACGAGTTTCGGGTACGGCAGCTAGAACACGAAGAGAAAGAGAAACAATTAGAACAGCAGGAGAAAGAGAAAGAGAGGCAGTTAGAACGGCAGGAGAAAGAGAAAGAGAGGCAGTTGGAGCGAGAGGAGAAACAGAGGGAAAGGGAATTCGAGCTGGAAAGGTTAAAGATAAGGGCAGAACAGGGACCCATGCTGGACCAAGGTGGAGGGTTCAGGGCAACCCAGGAGGTTAGGCTGGTTCCCCCATTTGACGATACCGATGTGGATCGGTACTTTCTCCATTTCGAAAAAGTTGCTGCAAGTCAGGACTGGCCGAGGGATAAGTGGGCTGTTTTGCTTCAGAGTGTACTTAAAGGAAAAGCCCAACAAGCTTACTCAGCTTTGTCCGCGGAAGATGCCCAGGCATATGAGGTGGTGAAAGAGGCCATCCTCAGGATTTATGAGTTGGTCCCGGAGGCATACCGGCAGAGGTTCCGGAATGCGAGGAAGCAGTGGGACCACACGTATTTAGAGTTTGCCCGTGAGATGCAGACATATTGTGAGCGTTGGTGTGCCTCGAAGGGGGTAAAAGGGGATTATGACAGACTGCTACAGCTGATCCTGATTGAGCAGTTTAAGGGTTGTGTCTCTGAAGGTATGAGACCCTACCTAGATGAGAAAGAGGCAGCCACATTAGCCGCAACTGCTAAGTTAGCGGATGAGTACACGTTGATGCCTAAAGTGAAGTTTGCCCCGAGTAAAGGCTGCCAGAAGGGTAGTCGGGACGGCGGGGAGAGTCCGGCAGAAAAGTCAGTAAGTAAGCCGGGGACTAGTGAGAAGGATAAGGTAGACCGGGAGCAGTCTGGTAGGAAGTCTCCTGGGGTCATCTGTTATAATTGTGGGAAAGTTGGACACTTTGCATCCAGGTGCTTTGCCCCAAAGAAGGAGACGGGGAAAGGAAAAACGGCGATTTCGACTGGCTGTATCGAGCTGGTAAATGAACCGCTAGGAGAGGAAAGTTCTGCCAAAGTTCAGGAAGGGCGCGAGAAGTTTATCTCGGCCAGATTGGTGTCAGTGAAGGAGGGGTTAAACCCAGTTCCAGTGCAGATCTGGAGAGACACGGGAGCGTGTCAGTCACTAATACTGAAGAGTGTATTATAGTTTAGCTCAGAGACCCAGACTGGGGAGGTAGAGGTCAAAGGTGTTGGGGAAGGGACAGAAGTAGTCCCTTTGCACCAGATACACTTACAAAGCAACCTGGTCTCTGGACTAGTCACGATCGGGGTGAGGCCCGAATTACCGATGAAAGGCGTGGAAGTCTTGCTCGGTAATGACCTCACCGGGGGAATTGTATTCTTGGCAGTGAGATTGACAGGTCAGCCTGCCAGCTTTGAGGCCCCGGTTCATCCTGTTTGCACAGTGACTCGCTGTATGTCCAGAGAGACTGCTGAGACGTTTCTGCCAGCCTTGTACGAGGAGGGGGTAGAAAGTGAAAAGAAGGAGCGTAATGAAACAGGAGGAAGTGGAGAAATTAAGGTAGATTTATCAATAGAAAAGAAGGACTTTATACAGGTACAGGAGCGAGACGAGGAAACAGCTCTCTCTGAAGCAGGATTAGAAAGAGAGTCAGTAGGCTATTGTGTGGAGGAGGGTATGTTAAGGAAGAAAGGGAGACCAAGTACCATAGATGAGGAATGGGGGGTGGTGCAAAAGGGTTATGGGGATGAGATTTTTAACCTGACCCACAAAGTACCCCTCGGTGGACATTTTGAGGTGCTGAAGGAAACAGTCAGCGAAGCCATGAGAGAGTTTTTCTGGCTGTACAGGAGGAAGGATGTTATTGATTATTGCAGACGCGAACTGAGACGGTCACAGGCTTTTGATATGCTAACAAACCTAGTTGGTGTTAGTGCGGAAATCCATGAAGCTAGGGTGCCACCTGATAAGGGGAAAAACCATTTTGAAAAGATGAGTATGGTACCGACCAGATGGGAGAAGGCTATTGTTTTGGCCAGCTCTGCTGATAAGTCTCTCCCTTAATCCCCGAACAAAGCGACCCTTTAAGAGAGTTAATTAAACGGCTCACACACGTGTGTTTGATTGTCCCGAGGTGATGCAAAGAACTGGGACGTTGGGTGGTGTTTGGCATGCTAGGTCAGCCGAGTGAGCAACATCCCTATAGAATGAGTAATTCAGTGACGAAAGGGCTAAAGAACACAGAAGTGTATATTGGCGATGTAATACGGCCGTCTGAAGCCAGCTTGATAGTGAACCTTGAAAAAAAATGAGTTCAGCCACGCGAAGGTCACTTATCTGGGAATTGTGGTAACACAGGGGCAGCTGGCAGCGATGCAAGCTAAGGTGCGGGCTATCTCTGACATCCCAACCCCGACAGACAAGAGGGCCCTCAGAAGGCTCTTGGAGATGGTGGGGTACTGTAGGAAGTTTTGCAATAACTTTGCGGGTACTACCCCTCCCCCTCCTACTAAGCCCTTGCGAAAGAAAACTAAGTCGGGATGGGACGACCCTTGTTATTGTGGTCCGGGACAAAACCCAATGAGAGGTTACACTGATCACAATTCATCAGTGTTTTCGGCCACTATGAAGTTTGCTAAGTTGGAGCCTGGTTTAAAGGATTATTAAAATTACACATATAAAAGGAACGAAAAATGTGATTGCTGACTGTCTGTCAAGGTGTTGACAACTTAAAATTCTCTGTATTAGCCAAATAGCTGATGAAGATGTATATTTGTGTGTATCTAATAATGTATTCATGCTTATAATTTTTACCCCGGTAAAAATCTTTAAAGGAGAGGGGTGTGACGAAAGTACACATAGACTAAGATGTTGATTGTCCTGTGCTATCACCAGTGGGATCAACAGTTGATCTGCCACCTGTCTTCAGGAGAGAGATAAGTAAGACAATGGAACAGCATTTGGAAATGTTAATGAAGAGACGAGAGAGATTAACGGAAGGAGACACCGGTCTGGGTATTGTCAAGATTGGTTTGCTTTGAACCTGAACTGTTTGAAGTGATGGACAGGCGATACCCCAACAGGGGGATAAAAAGGGACAGGTTCGCTAAGGCAACAGACACCACACGAGACACCACTCATGACACCACGAGGTATCGAGACCCTGGAAGCGGTGCGCCCCCCCCCCCACAAGTCGGTGGGAGTTTTGGAGGTCTGCTCACGGGACCAGCCATAGACGCACAGGGTGGAAAGATACAGTCGGCAGGAACCTGGTGTGTGTGTCCACCCTTGCCTGGGTGCCGGGTTCACCGCAGAAGAACAATCGTATCTGAAAACGGAGGGGTCACAGTCGGTGACCTCAGAAGACATCACAAAGGGCTTGCCCGAAAGCTAACTGCGAGAAATATCAAAGGTCTGTTGAATCCGATTTTGAATATCAGCATTCGCTCTCTCTCTCTCTCTTCGACGGCACAATAACGATTGCTACGAACTGAACTAAACTGAACTCTGTCACTTGTGATTGAACATTTTACCCCTAGACTGCGATAGAGCTTGATTGATCCTATTATCCTAGTTCTGTGTACATGTGTGTTTATTCAGTGCCAACCTGTTGCATTTATATCCTTACTATTAGAGTACTGTGTTGCTTATTTCTTTAATAAAACTTTCTTAGTTCCAGTAATCCAGACTCCAACTGAGTGATCCATTTCTGCTGGTTTGGCAACCCAGTTACAGGGTACGTAACAATTAGCTGTCGCTATGGTTGTTTCATTCGTTATGTGAATATGGTTTCCTTATGCATCCCGTTCTTAAGTGATCAGTTTTTGATTTTGATCCACATGGATTTCCTGTGCTTTATATTCTGTTTAAGGTTATTCTGGACCAGCACTCCATATGAACTACTGTTCTGTGGCTCAAGTCCCGAGAACATGAGCCACAGATTGATTATTCCTTGTATTATGCTCCAAATAAATCTTTATTGTTAATATCTACTATTGAGTCCTGAATTTACTCCGCGTCTGGATCCACTCATCTGAAGATCATACTGTAGAACTCAGCCAATCATGAACCCAGCAGAGATTGAACAACTTCACACAATGTTGGCCTGCCAAGGACAGGCAGTTGGATGGCATAAGCAGTTTCTCCAGGAGATACTTGCATCATGGCAAAAGGACTGTAAGACCAGTAAGTGGGATTCATGTTCCTCAGGGTTAGACTCTGGTTTAGAGCATTTGGCTGTATGTCCTGCTACATGTTCCCAAGACTACCATGGTAAGTCAATTAACCTGTCAGCCCTGAAACAGTACGATGGGGATCCTCAGTCTTGCCACAGGTTCTTAAATCAGTGCTCCTGAGTCTTTGAATTTCAACCTCCAACAGGAGTAAGGTGGCCTACTCTCAGACAGGGCCCTTTCATGGGCAATGGCTTTATGGGAGAAGGACGCTCCCATGTGTTCTGATATAAATTTTTTAGGAATGATGAGGGGGATATCCTTTTATCCAGCCGGGAGCTCAGAGGCAGCCAGCAGACTCCTCCAACTGTGTCAGGGACTAACTATTCCATTGATCTCCGTACCTAGCACCAGAGAGTAGCTGGAACAATGAGGCTTTGGTTGCTCTATATAGACGGGGATCAAGTGACCTGCTTAAAGACATTCTTGCGACCAGAGGCCAGTTGGAAGATTTGGAGGAATTTATGAAGATGGCCATAAGAAGCGACAGTTGCATATCTGAAAGAAGAGGAAGAGACGGGGTGTGTTCACCCACAGGACTAGCTCTCAGAAGTACCCAACGCCTACACCAGCTCCTCAGTCTGATAACCAACACAGATCCCCACAGACATCTCCGAAAGAACTCATGCATCTTGGAAGAAGCTGGGTCTCCCCAGCGGAACAAGACAGACATATGAGACAGAGGTGTTGCTTAAACTGTGCTACGGCCACTTATAAGTCACTTGTCCTGAGTTGTCAGTAAACTCCCGGAACCATCTGGTGAGGGGAGAATTGCAACATTCTCAAGGTTCTCTCCAGTTTCGTCAAGTCCTGGAGTGGTTTTATCCATCCTATATTCTTGGGGGTGCCAATGACATTTTGTGAGAGCCTTGGTAAATTGGTTTGGCAGGGAATTTTTTGGACAGCAGCTGGCAGAGAGGATCCAAATTCCTAATGTACGCCTCCACCAGCCTATCCCTGCTATGGCCCTGGATGGTAGCATGATAACCCTGAGAAGACCCAAGCAGTATGAAATTGGCCACAACCTACGTCGGTCAAACAGCTCAAATGCTTTTTACAGTTCACCAAATTCTGTCAGTGTTTCATTCGCAATTTCAGTGAAATTACAGCTCTACTTTCAAACCTCACTAAAAGTCCTTTCTTTTGGAGTCTAGAGGCAGAAGCTGCTTTCTGTGAACTCAAGATCAGAGTTACCATAGCACTTGTATTTGTTTCCCCCGATCAGGACCTACCTTTTGTAGTGGAGGTTGACACCTTGAGCACTGCACTATCTCAGCAAACCAGAAGCTACAGTCATGTACATTCTTCTCCAGATGTTTATCTCCCATTGAGATGGATATTAACAACAGAGATTTGCTCACCGTCAAGTTGGCATTTGAAGAATGGAGGCATTGGCTGTAGGGAGCAAAACACCCCTTTATGGTTTGACCAATCATATCCAGAATGCCAAGAGACTGAAATCACGGCAGGCGCACTGGTCATTGTTCTTCATTAGATTCAATTTTATCATTACATACAGACCTGGTTCCAAGAACCTGAAACAGGATGTTCTTTCTAGGCAGTTTGAAACACTATACAAGGAGGAAGTCGCAGAAACCATTCTTCCCAATTCAATGCTGGGTACTCCCATTAGATGGAGAATCAATTCCATGGTGCGTAGGGCTCAGGAATGACATGAGGCTGATCCTGGCAATGTGCCACCTGGTTGAATATTAGTCCCTGAGATGGTCAGTACTAAGGTATTGAATTGGAGGCATGCCTCCAACATGGTCGGTCACCCAAGAGTTTTGTGTACTCTAGCGTTCATAAAGAGGTGGTTCTGGTGACAAGGCATGAGCAAAGATGTCAAAGACTACACTTTTGTATGCGACATAATTACCCAGAAGGAAGAACCCAGAATACTACCCCAATACTTTTACAGCCTCTACCTATTCCCATTTATCCCTGGTCACATATTTCAATGGATTTTATCACTGGACTTTCCCCCAGCCCAAGGGGGTACTGTCATTATGGTTGTGGTGAATCGGTTCTCAAAGATTTGTCACTTTGTTCCTCTCCCCAAACTACCCACGGCTGAAAGCCAGCCAAGCTGATGCTACAAAATATTTTCTGAATTCAAGTCTTCTCTTAGAATATTGTCTTGGCAGGAGACAAAGTGGGAATAAAGGGAACCTTTTCTGGTTGGCTGCTGGTGACTAGTGGTGTTCCACAGGGGTCTGTGTTGGGACCCATTCTTTTTATGTCATATGTCAGTGACTTAGATGATGGAATTGATGGCTTTGTTGCAAAATATGCAGACAATGCGAAGATAGGTAGAGGGGTGGATACTATTGAGGAAATTGAGAGGCGACAGAAGGATTTAGATTAGGAGAATAGGCAAAGAAATGGCAGTCGGAATATAGTGTCGGAAAGTGTGTGCTGATGCACTTTGGTAGAAGAAATGAAAGGGTTGTCTATTTTCTAAATGAAGAGAAAATTCAAAAATCAGAGTTGCAAAGGGATTTGGGAATCCTTGTGCAGGATCTCCTAAAGGTTCACTTGCAGGTTGAATCTGTTTTGAGGAAGGCACATGTGATGTTAGCACTCATTTCAAGAGGACTAGAATATAAAAGCAAGGATATAATGTTGAGATTTTATAAATCACTGGTGAGGCCTCACTTGGAGTATTGTATGCAGTTCTGGGCCCCTTATCTCAGAAAGGATGTGCTGAAACTGGAGAGGGTTCAAAGGAGGTTTCAAAAATAATACCAGGATTAAATGGCTTGTCATATGAAGAGCATTTGATGATTCTGGGCCTGTATTCACTGGAATTCAGAAGAATGAGGCGTGACCTAATTAAAACCTTTGGAATGATGAAAGGCCTTGATAGAGTGGATGTGGACAGAATGATTCCTATAGTGGGAGTAACTAAGACTAGAGGACATAACCTCAAAATTGAATTCCGTCCTTTTAGAATGGAGATGAGGATTTTATTTAGCTAGAAAGTGATGAATCTGTGGAATTAGTTGCCACAGACAGCTAGGAAGGCCAAGCCTTCATTTTAAGCAGAGATTGATAGATTCTTGATTAGTCAGGGCATGAAGGAATATGGGGGGAAGGCAGGAGATTGGGGAAGAGAGTGAAGGTGGATCAGCATAATGAAATGATGGAGCAGACTGAATGGGCCAAATGGCCTAATTCTGCTCCTATATCTTATCGTCTTATGGTTTTATGAAGATAGCAGAGTTTATCATCAAAACAGCAGCTAAGTCGATGCCTGTACATGGCTGGAAGCCCGAGAAGAGTTTATTTGTCATATACACCAGGAAAGCACTAGATACTTTTTCATAGCAAAATATTGTTTGTCTGAACCAGGAATGGTGAAGCTTTTTGGAAGCACGGGCCCAGATTGGCGATTATCTTCTAAATAAATTCTCTCCTGTGCCATTGTAATTTTCAGCAGAGTTTAACATTGTTTAATGAATTAGTAACAATATTATGAATCATTTTAGGGCATAATTATGAGTCTGGTTGCTTATTTATATGTATTCATTGTCTTAGAGTCATAGGCTCGTTGAACACAATAGCAGAGAAACAGAATCTTCATCCAGGCGTGAACTCCGGAAAGCCATTACGGGCGCCAAGAGGCAATATCGAGCCAAGTTGGAAGCCCAGGCTAACCAGAGGGATGTCAGTAGATGATGGCAGGGTCTAAATCAGATCACTGGGTGCAAAGAAAAGGCCGGGAGTATCAATAACTGTGGCGCTTCTCTTCCTGACGAACTTAACGTATTCTACGCAAGATTCGAACAGAAGAGGAGCGTCCTACTCCCTCCGGATGAACCGGACCTGGTGGCATTGAGATTCATTGTCACCGAGGAGGACGTTAGAAGGGCCTTCCTGAAGATAAATCCAAGGAAGGCGACAGGCCCAGATGGCGTCCCAGGACGGGTTCTCCGGGCCTATGCAAGCGAGCTAGCTGGAGTGTTTGCTGACATCTTCAACTGCTCCTTGTTTCAGTCTAAGATCTCCTCGTGTTTTAAGAAGGCAACGATAATCCCAGTGCCGAAGAAGAGCAAGGTGGCATGCCTGAATGACTATCGACCTGTGGCTCGGACAACAATTGCTATGAAGTGCTTCGAGAGATTGGTTATGGCACACATCAACCTCAGCCTACCGGTCAACCCCGATGCTTTGCAGTTCGCCTACCAAAGCAACAGGTCATCGGCAGATGCCATCTCTCTGGCCCTACATTCCTCCTTAGAACACCTGGAGAATAAAGACGCATACGTAAGGCTTCTTTTCATTGACTACAGCTCTGCCTTTAATACCATCATTCCAAATAAACTGATTCCTAAGCTCCGGAACCTGGGCCTTAGCACTCGGATCTGCAGATGGATCTTCAACTTCCTCACAGACAGGACCCAGGCCATAAAAATAGGGGACAAGCTCTCCTCTATGATCACTCTGAACACCGGTGCCCCTCAAGGCTGTGTACTCAGCCCCCTGCTGTACTCACTGTACACCCATGATTGTGTAGCCAAGTTTCCATCAAACTCAATATATAAGTTTGCTGATGACACAACAATTGTAGGCCGTATCTCGGGTAAGAACCTGGTGGCATGGTGCAAAGACGATAACCTATCCCTCAACGTCAGCAAGACGAAGAAATTGGTTGTTGACTTCAGAAGAAGTAGCGGATCGCACGACCCAATTTACATCGGTGGTGAGCAAGTGGAACAGGTCAAAAGCTTTAAGTTCCTTGGGGTCAATATCACAAATGACCTGACTTGATCCAACCAAGCAGAGTTCACTGCTAAGAAGGCCCACCTGCGCCTTTACTTCCTGAGAAAACTAAAGAATTTTGGCCTGTCCCCTAAATCCTAAATATTTAATATTTGTAATCCAGGGAGTGGGAAGGGCAGAATCAAATATTGCTGTGATGATTGTACATTCTAGTATCAATTGTTTGGCGACAATAAAGTGTAAGTAAGTATAAGTATCCTCTCTGCTGAACTATTAATCTGCCTAGACCCATCGACCTGAACCCATGCAATTGCCCTCCATACCCTCCCATTCCTGTATCTGTCCAAATTTCTATTAAATGTTGAAACCAAACTCATACCTACAACTACCACTGGCAGTTCCTTCCTTGTATTTACCTTATAATTTGGTATTCCTCCATCAAATCTCTCCTCATTCTCCTATGTTCCATGGAACAAAGCCCCAACCTACTCAACCTTTCCCTATAACTCAGATCCTTAGTCCTGGCAACATCTTTTTAAATTTTATATGAACTCTATCAATCTTATTGACACCTTTCCTGGAGATAGGTGACTGGAACAGCACACAATACTTCAACTGAGGCCACAACAATTTCTTATACAATTTCAACATAACACCTTAATTCCTGTACTCAATATTGAATTTATGAAGGCCAAAATGGCAAAAACTCTCTTTAGGACCTTATCTATGTGTGACACCACTCAGTGCCATTCCACTTACCATGTAGGTCCTACTCGGTTCCTCCTCCCAAAGTGCAAAACCTCACACTTGTCCACATTAAATTCAATCTGCCATTTTTCAGCCTATTTTTCCAGCTGGTCTAGCTTTGATAGTCTTCCTCATTGTCTATTACTCCCCCAGTCTTAGCATCATGCACAAATTTGCTGATCCAGTTTACTACATTATCATCCAGATCATTGATATAGATGGCAAACAACAATGAACATAGCACTGTGGCACACCACTAGTTAAAAACCTCTAGTTAGAGAAGTAAACATGTACTACCACTCTCTGGTTTCTCCCATGCAGTCAATGTCTAATTTAATTTATTACCTCATCCTGAATATCAAGCAACTGAACCTTTTTGACCAACCTCCCATGTGGAACCTTGTCAAAAACTTTGCTAAAGTCCATGTAGGTAGCATCCACTGCCTTGCTTTTATCAACTTTCCTGGTACCTTCCTTGGAAAAGCATTTCGGGATGATTATTGTATACATTGCTCTGACATTAAATGTACAAACATACCTTTGAAACCTTTGAAAATTCTTTAAAACTGGTTAGACACAACTTACCACACACAAAGCTATGTAGACTATCCCTAATCAGTCCCTGCTTATCCAAATATATCCAGTCCCTTTGAATACCTTCCAATTACTTTCCCACTACTGAACCTAAAATTTCCTGGCTTATTCTTTGAGCCTTTCTTAAACAATGGAACAACATTAGCTATCCTCTAATTCTCCAGCATATGTTTTAAGTATCTCTGCTAGGGCCCCCGCAATTTGTGTACAAGCCAGCCACACATTTCAAGGGAACATATTGTCAGGCCCTGGGGATTTATCCACTCTAATTAGCCTCAAGACAGCAAGCACTTCCTCCTCTGTAATCTGTATAGAGTCCATGACCTTGCTGCTGCATTACCTCACACTTATAAACTCTGTGTCCATCCCACAAGTAAATACAGATGCTAAAAATTCTTTGAAGACCTCTTTCAGCTCCACACATAGATTACCACTCTGATGTTCCAGATAACCATAATGTCCCTTGCTACCCTTTCGTCATAATATATCTGCAGAATTCCTTAGGATTCTCCTTCACCTCGCCTGCTAGAACAATCTCATGTCTTCTTTTAGCCCCCCTGTTTCCTTACATGTTCTCTTGCATTTATTATACTCCTCAAGCATCTCACTTGTTCATGCCTGTCTATACTTGTTATGCACCTTCTTATTTTTCTTAACCAGGGCCTCAGTATCTCTCAAAAAGCAGGATTCCCTAAACCTGTTATTCTTGATTTTATTCTGACTGGAACATGCAAGCTCTGTGCTCTCAAAATTTCCCATTGGGAGTCTTCCCACTTGCCAAGGACACCTTTGGCAGAAAACAAATGTGTCGCAATCCACACTTGCCAGATTATTTCTGATGTCATCAAAATTGTCCTTTCTCTAATTTAGGTTTTCAATTGTTCTCCATAATTATCTCGAAATTTATGGCATTATGATCACTAAATGCAACGTGTTCCCCTGCACAAACTCTCACATTTGCCTTGTCTCATTCTGCCTAATGGAAGGTCTCATATCGCACTCTCTCTAGTTTGGACTTCCATGAACTGATAAATGAAACTTCCCCAAATACATATGATAACCTCTATTCAGCCCTTTTATAGTGTGGGAATCCCAGTCATTATGTGGAAAGATAAAATCACCTACTACGACAACCTTACGTTTCTTGGAACAGTCTGCGATCTCTCTACAAATTTGCTCCTCTAAATCCCATTGACTATTGGGTGCACTATAATGTAATCCCATTAACATGGTCATCCCTTTCTTATTCCTCAGTTCCACCCATATAACTTCAAATGATGAGCCCTCCAGTGTGGCCGTGACAATTTCCCTGACCAGTAATGCCACCCCACTCCCTTTAATCCCTCCCATTCATATCTAAAACAACGGAACCCCAGAACACTGAGTTGCCAATCGTGCCCCTCCTGAAACCAAGCCTCACTAATGGCTACAATGCCTTAATTACGTATGCTCATCCAACCCCTAAGCTCATCCACTTTTCTAATGATACCCTTTGTATTGAAATATAAGCAATTCAGATGATTAGTCCAACCATGCTGTACGTTTAGATTCCTCACTTTGTATGTAAGTTTAATATCTTCCCCCACAACCATTCTACTATCTGCTCTGGAGCTTTGGTTCCCATCACCCTGCAACTCTAGTTTTACACCCCCCCCCCCCCGCCAACCGATGCAGCACTAACAAGTCTTACCTCAAGGATATTATTCTCCCTCCAGTTCAGGTACAAACCATCCTGTCTATACAGGTCCCACTTTCCCTGGAAGAGGGCCCAATGACCAAAAATTCTGAAGTCCTCCCTCCTGTATCATCTCCTTAGTCACATGTTAAACTGTATTATCTTCCTATTTCTGGCCTCACAGTATGTGGCACAGGGTGCAATCCTGAGATCACAACCCTGGAGGTCTTGTCATTTAACTTAGTACTTAACTGTCTAAAATCACTTTGAAGGGCCCATGTCATTGGTACCAACATGGACCTTTGGCTGCTTATCAGCCCACTTAAGAATGCTGCGGACTTGATCTGAGATATCCATTGTCCTCTCACCTGAGAGGCAACAGACCATCCACGAACTTCATCCTTGTCCACAGAACCTCAAACTATTGAATCCCCCATCACTGCAGCTCACATCTTCTCCGACCTTTTCCTCTCAATCGCAGAACCAGACTCAGTGCCAGAAAACTGACTGCTATGGATTTACTCTGGTAGATTATTACCCCCCCCCCACCACTGTATCAACCCTTCAGCCTCCCAAATGATCCAGAGTTCATTCAGCTCCAGCTCCCTAACACAGTCTATCAGAAGCTGCAGCTGGTGTAGTTAGCAGGGACATTGATGCTCCTTTTTTTACATCCTGGAAGAGGAGCTCTCCACTATCCTGCCTGGCATCGCCACTGTTCTAACAGTGTAAGAAGGAAGGAAAGAAAGAAATTTAAACTTAAAGATCTATCTACAGCCTCTGCATCTCCTCATCAAAGCCTCGATTCCCCACTCTAACACTGGCCCACTCACACAATGGCTGCTACGCCTAAACCTAACTTCTTTTTATTGGCCCTTGCTATGTGCCTAATTAGACAAAATCCAAATTCTATTAGTTTTACTATTAATAAAAGTATAACAGAGACAGATTGGAGTAAATTAAGCATTTTTAAAGAGTTTTTAAAATTATTAATACTAATCTTTTAAAAGACAATTGAAAAAATGCCAATATTTATATTCATGGATGTATTAAACTATGCACACTATTTACCACTATTATCACTGGATATCCAGTGTTTACCCACAAATAAGAGAAGAAAAAATAAAAGCAGAGCAAAGCGTATGGCAACTTGCCTAACCATTTACCATCTAAATAACAAAGAGAGGCTTCAGTCAGAAAAAGCAAAGAAAAGAAAAGCTCATGGTTATTTTTTTCCCTTCCCTTCTCTATATCTACTCAGCTAGAACAGTAGAGCTGAGAGGCAGAATAGTGGAATGTTTCTCTTGCAGGATGTGGAAAAGCATAAGGACCTATAGTGTCCCTGACACCTACAACTGCAAGAAGTGCATCCAACTGCAGCTTCTAACAAGTTACATTAAGGAGTTGAAGCTGGAACTGGATGAAATCCGGATCATTCAGGCGGCAGAGTGGGTGACAGGTACAACATATAGAGAGGTAGCTACACCCAAGGCGCAGGGCACAGGAGATTGTGTAACAGTCAGGAAGGGGAGAGGGGTTAAGGAGCTAGTGCAGAGCACTCCTGTGGCTATCCCCCTCAACAAAAGGTATTTCAATTTGGACACTGCTAGGGGGAGGTTGACCGAACAGAGAAAAGTCACAGAGGTTGTGTTTTTGGCACTGAGTCTGCCTCTGTGACTCAGCAGAGAAGGGGGGAGAAGACACATGCTGTGGTGATAGGGGTCTCAATAGTCAGGGGAACAGACAAGAGGTTCTGTGGACGAGAACGAGATTCCCAGATGGTACATTGCCTCCCAGGTGCCAGGGTCAGGATATCTCAGATCGAGTCCTCAGCATTCTTAAGTGGGAGCTTGAACAACAGAAGTCATAGTCGACGTAGGTACCAAGGACATGGGTGAAACAAGTGACGAGATTCCGCATAGGGAGTTCAGGGAGTTAAAGGGCAACACCTTCAGGGTTGTGACCTCAGGATTGCTGCCTGTGCCACGTGCCGGTGAGGCCAGAGGTAGAAAGATTATACATGGCTAAGAAGTTGGTGTAGGAGGGAGGGCTCAAGACTTTTGGATCATTAGTCTCTCTTCCAGGGAAGGTGGAACCTGCACAGAAGGTATGGCTTGCACCTGAACTGGAGGAGGACTAATATCCTAGCAGGAGCTTTTCTTAATGCTCTGTGGTAGAGTTTAAACTAGAGTTGCAAGGGGATAGGAAACAAAGTGCCAGAACGGTTAGTGGAGAGGTTGTGATGGCAGATGTTGGTAAGACTTCAGACAAAGTTAGGAATCAAAAAATCGAATGTGGTGTGACTTGTGTCCTGAGCTGCATATATTTCAATTCGAAAAGTCTTGTGGGAAAAGTGGATGATAGTGCTGAAGATGAGGTAGCTGGGGAATACAGGACTGAAGGCCTTGTACTGGAATGTGCGCAGTACACGGAATAAGGTAGATGAACATGTAGCACAGTTGTAGATTGGCACATATGATGTGGTAGGCATCACTGAATCATGGCTGGTTGAAGATAATAGCTGGGAGCTTAATGTCCTAAGATACACGTTACAGGTTTCCCCCGCCATCTGAAGGTAGAGCGTTCCTTTGAAACAGTTCGTAAGCCGAAATGTCATAAAGCGAAGAAGCAATTACCATTTATTTATATGGGAAAATTTTGTGAGCGTTCGCAGACCCAAAAACAACCTACCAAATCATGCCAAATAACACATAAAACCTAAAATAACAGTAACATATAGTAAAAGCAGGACTATAGTAAAAGTAGAAATACCTTTCCACAATCATTGCTGGCACTGTTCGCCAAAGCGAAAATCTCGTACAAGCGCTCTCGGCAGAAAATCTCACACAAGCTCTGTTGACAAAAGCACTCTCTCCAGTAACCTTTAAGCTATGAAGCTGCCAAATCCTACCAAATAACACGTAAAAATACACAGCCTATATAAAGTAGAAATAATGTATTTACAGTGTAGTATCACTTACTGGAATTGGGAAGACAGCGCAGAGCGCACTGATGATGGTGTGTTAGATTGAGTCATCGCAGGCTAGGGTGGTGCAGTGGCCCCCACCCTCCAGGCCGCTGACCAATACCAATTCTCAAAGCATGCAGGGGTTCAGCGATAGCTGGAATGCACACAGCACATCTTTAAGAAAAAAGCTGAAATAAATATGCTAATTAATTACGTGCCGCCTGACACGTAATTGTCGGCCCAGATCAGTGCCGATTGCCGATTGCATCGCCTCTAATGTGCTCAACACAGATGTGCTGTGTGCCTCCCGGCTACCGCTGCATTCTCTGTGAATCGGTATCTGTCCGTGGCCTGGGGGTTGGGGTGATGGGACACTGGGGTGTCATCTCATCATCGTCTGTTTCCATTAGGACAGGCAGCTCATCTTCTCCTACGACTGCCCGCCTCGATGTCGAAGGTCAAGGTTCGTCATCTGCTGTGACTAATGTGGAAGGCTTGCTTGACTGCTGAGCCTAGCGCATTTTTCTATCATACAGTTCTTTGTAAGCACTCAAACCATCCTGCAAATATCCCCTAAACAGACGTACCCTTTCAAAATTAAAGTCGTACTTTATCATTGCAGCAAAAATCTCACGCAGTTGCTTCATGTTCATTTCACTACTGCATTCGGTTTCGATTGTTATCCTTTCCTTCCAATGCATCAGCTCTTCACCTATCAGTTCTTGGTCATGGGATGCCAAAACCTCTTCAACATCATCTTCATCAGCTTCCACAAGCCAAACTCACGTTGTCCTTACTTCGTTCACCACCATTGAAACACTTAATTATGTCTAGTTTTACGCTATGTGTAACACCCTTATGATCTCTTTCAGGCTTTTCCAATCCCTCAGAACTCATCTTGCAAACGGCTGCTCACAGGCACGTGTTTAAGCAATGCTGCTAGAATGCTGTTCTGAATCCGGGGGAGAGCCGCTGCTCGGGGCGCGCGCTGATTTTTTCGCACGCTGATTTTTTATCACGCGCTGATTTTTTTCGTAACAGTGAAAACACCTTCTGTTAGCAAAAACATGGTACTAATGTAGGTCTTTCGTAACAGTGAGGTTTTGTAAAGCGAACGTTCAAAAAGCTGGGGACACCTGTATATCGAAAGAACTGGCAGGAAGGCAGAGGGGACAGCATCTCTTTGTTGGTTAAAAATTAAACTAGATCATTAGAAAGAGGTGACATAGGGTTGGAAAGTGTTGAAACATTGTGGATGGAGCTCAGGAACTGCAAGGGTAAAAAGACCCTGATGGGAGTTGTACGTGGACCCCCAAACAGTAGTAAGGATGTGGTATACAAACTACAACAGGAGATAGAAAATGTTTGCCCAAAGGGCAATGTTACAATAGTCATGGAGGATTTCAATATGCAGGTAGATTAGGAAAATCAGGTTGATGGTGGAGCCTAGGAGGGGAAATTTCTAGAGTGCCTACAAGGTGGCTTTTTAGAGTCAGTTCGTGGTTGAGCCCACTAGGAGATCAGCTATTCTGGATTAGATGCTGTACAATGAACCAGAATTGATTAAGTAAATGAATCCTTAGGGCCAAGTAATCCTAATATGATCAGGTTCACCCTGCAAATTGAGAAGGAGAAGTGAAAGTCAGATGTATCAGTATTACAGTAGAGTAAAGGGAATTACAGAGGCATGAATTACAAAGGAGCAGGCCAGAATTGACTGGAAAAGAACACTGGCAGGGATGACAGAAGAACAGCAATGGCTGGAATTTCTGGAAGCAATTCAGAAGCCATAGGATATATACATCCCAAAGAGGAGGAGGATTCTAAAGGGAAGATGACACAACCGTGACCAACATAAAACCAATAGGGCAAAAATTAGTGGAAAGTTAGAGGATTCAACTTCCAGAAAACTATTTTGAAGAGGTAGTAATGGGGGACAAGGAAATGGTGAACAAACTGAATAAATATTTTCATCACTCTTCACTGTGTATGACACTAGTGGTATGGTGGAAGTTCCAGGTGTCAGGGGTCATGAAGTGTGTGAAGTGACCATTTTGGAGAGTAGGTTCTTGGGAAACAGAAAGGTCTAAAGGGAGATAAGTCACCTGGACACAACAGTGTACACCCCAGGGTTCCAAACAAAGTGGCTGATGGGATTATGGAGGCAATAGTAATGATCTTTCGAGAATTATGAGATTCTGGAATGGTTCCGGAAGACTGGAAAATTGAAAATGTCACTCCATTCTTCAAGAAAGGAGAGAGGCAGAAGAAAAGAAATTACAGGCCAGTTAGTCTGACCTCAGTGGTTGGGAAGATGTTTGAGTTGATATTAAGGATAAAGCCTCAGGGAGGCACATGATAAAATAGGCCGTAGTCAGCATGGTTTCCTCAAGGGAATATCTTGCCTCGCAAACCTATCAGAATTCTTTGAAGAAATAACAAGCAGGATGAACAAGGGAGAATTTATTGATGTTGTGTACTTTGGATTTTCAGAAGGCCTTTGACGAGGTGCCACAGATAAGGCTGCTTAACAAGCTACGAGCCCAAGGTGTAACAGGAAGGATTCTTGAATGGATAAAGCAGTGGCTGATTGGCAGGAGACAAGGAGTGGGAATAAAGAGAGCCTTTTCTTGTTGGCTGCCAGTGACTAGTGGTGTTCCACGGGGCTCCATTTGGTACTGATTCTTTTTATATTATATGTTACTGATTTGGATGGTGGAATTGATGGTTTTGTTGCCAAGTTTGCAAATGAAGTGAAGATAGCTGGAGAGGCAGGTAGTGAGGAAGTAAAGAGGCTACAGAAAGACTTAGTTGGATTTGGAGAGTGGACAAAGAAATGGCAGACAGAATATAGTGTCAGGAAGTGTATGGTCGTGCACTTTATTAGAAGAAATGAAAGGGTTGACTATTTTCTAAATGGAGAGAAAATACAAAATAAAAATTGGGACTTGGGATCCCTTGTGCAGGATTCCCTGAAGGTTAATTGACAGGTTGAGTCTGTGGTGAGGAAGAAAAATGCCATGTCAGTATTCATTTCAAGAGGGCTAGAATATAAAAACAACAATAAAATATTAAGACCTTATTGAGCACTGACGAGGACTCATTTGGAGTATTGTGAGTAATTTTGAGACCCTTGTCTTGGGAAGCATGTGCTGAAACTGGAAGGTTCAAAGAAGATTCATGAAAATGATTCCAGGATTGAACGGCTTGTCATATGACGAGAGTTTGATGGCTCTGGTCCTGTACTCACCAGAATTCAGAAAAATAAGGGGTGACCTCATTGAAATCTATCGAGTGGTGAAAGGCCTTGATAGAGTGGATGTGGAGAGAATGTTTCCTATGGTGGGAGAGTCTAAGACCAGATGACACAGCCTCAGAACAGAGGAGCATCCTATTAGAAAGGAGATGAGGAGGAATTTCTTCAGCTAGAGAGTGGTGAATCTGTGGAATTCTTTGGCACAAGCAGCTGAGGAGGCCGAGTCTTTATGTATTTAAGGTAGAGGTTGATAGATTCTTGATTGGTCAGGGCACGAAGGGATACAGGGAGAAAGCAGGAGATTGGGGCCGAGAGGAATATTGGATCAGCCATGATGAAATGATGGAGTAGACTCAAGGCCTGATTCTGATGCTATATCTTGTGGTCTGTGGTCTAAATACTGATATGTACACCAGGTCTGCAAGGATATCAATACATATCATCTAACACCACACGTTCTCGCAATTGTTTAGTTGGACCAAACTGATATTGATATGATACCCATTAAAACATCTCACCACTCTCAGGTTGTAAGAAATCATTCACTGCTTCATTTGGCAGTAAAGATCATCATTATTTATCTTTTTAGTTATATCTGGAATTTAAAGATTTGAAGGAACTACATGCCACATGCCAACAAAATCCTTTTTCGTGCCATCTTGAGGATGTGTGCCATAAGCTTGCCACCCCTAGTATAAACAGTATGCTTAACAGATCCCTATCTTGTCAGTGAAAAAGAGTACAGGGGCAAGTATATCCCTTTTCTGCAAATGTAAGATCATTGAGCAGACACATTAACTCTGTTTCTCTTTCCATAGATTCTGCCTGACCAGCTGAGCATTACCAACATTTTCCATTCCTATTTTAGATTTCCACCATCTGTGGTATATTCTCTATATGCTAACATAGGTATAAATACTTGAATCACAAACAAAGACCCTCAAGCCTTTTCTCCATTTAATGAGATCACAACTGAACTGAAAGTAGCCTCAATTCTGCATTCCTATCTAGTAGAACATCCTGATTTATCAACCTCTGCCTTAAATATATTCAATGGCTTAGCTTCTATCACCTTTTGAGGAAGAAAATTCCAAAGATAGAAAAAAAAGTCACCTCATCTCATCTTAACTGCTTTATCTCTTAAAAATTCTGTCCACATCCATCCTGTCAAGATCTCTCAGAATTTTATAGCCTCTTTCAAATGCCTCCCACTTTTGTAAATCTCTGTTTTGGGTATCAGTCTATTAAATCTTATCTTGAACTTCTTCCAATGCAGTCACGCCTTCTCTAATGAAGATACCATTATCAAATACAGTATTCCAGATGTGATCTCACCAATGTCCTATGTAACTGAAACACAACCACCCTAATTTTGCATTCAATTCCCAGACAATACCTAATAAAAACTTAACAAATGAAACTACTCACCACCTCTGCAATTTTGCTTTATGTAGGTTATGCATTAAGTATGCTGCTATTTATTTTTTCCTGCCATAATGGTAAATTTAACCACATTATGTTCATATGGCAGATCTTTGCTCAGTCATTTAACTCATCTCCATTAGTTTTGTCGCCTCCTCTTTACAGCTTACTTTCCTATCTAACAGGGGGTCAAGAACAAAAATAGCAATCAAACCTTTAGTTCCTCCATCTATTTCTATCAATTGTAGAAAGCTGAGGCCCCTGCAGTGATCCCTGTGGCATACGATTTGTTGCATCTTACCAACCAGAGAAAAGAACCATTTATAGCTACTTCCTATTTTCTATTAGCCATCTAATGTTTTTCCCATGACAATAAGCTGCCTCCTGCATCATGAATTCTTATTTAATGTAGTGACATTTGATAAGGCACCTTATCAAATGCTTTCTGCAAATACTTGTTTATTAATGATCCTTGTTTATCCACAGCATATTATCACCTCAAATAACTCCCATAAATTGGTCAAACATGATTTGAATTCCACAAAAGCAAATTGTCCTGCTATCATGTCTTTGAATAATAGCTTCTACAATATTGCTTATAACAGTTACTCAATCAACTGTAGTTTTCTGCTTGCTTTCTCCCTATTTTCTGTCACCTCTGTATCATTGCTCTTGTTCTTTCATTTTCATCAATGCACAACAATATCAGTAGCCAAACATTTGACAAAACAGATATGTTGAGGAAATCCCCTAAGGCCCAATTTAAAAAATATAACCAGAGAGCAAATTTTAGTTTTGACTTTGTACTCTTCAAAGGCAGAACCTCAAAACTAGAAAGGCAAAAAATTGTTCATGCAGGAAATTGGAAAATAAACAGAAAATACTCAAGCTATCTTGTAGGTCTAGTGGCAACTATGAATGAGAAACAGACTTAATGTAACAGTTTTATGATCTGCAGAATACCTGCCACCTTTTCTGGTTAATCAAGTTTGAAGTACTGTACACATTTCATAGAAAAGTTATACCTGTGAAAATTGTTGCAACCCTCAAGCACAATAATCATTAGAGACAGAAAAGCAAATAGTGTTTGAAGAATGAAGTACTCAAATGAATAAAAAGTGTCCACGGCAGCTTCCTCCCAATATTCCGGCCATAAAAGAACAGTCATCAGCCAAATTGATTAGTTTCATGCGATAATTAAAAAATGTCACTGGATACAGCAAAGAATCTGGCAATATCCCAGCCATAATGAGCTGCACCTCAGCCAACTCTTTCCAAAATGATTACTCCAATGTTCATATACAGTACCTGACAATCTGGAAAATTGCCCAAACTAGCTCTACAAAAACTCTGAACAAATTCAACCTAGCTAACTGCTGCCTAATCGGACCATTCTCAGACATCAGCCAAATTATACAAAGTTCCATTAATGCAGCATTTACTCACTAATGCCTAGTCTGGATATTGCCAAGACCACTAAGCTGCAAATCTGATCATAGCCTTTATCCAAGCATAAACCAAAGAGCTGAATCCCAAAGGTAAAGTGAATGTGAATATCTTTGACAGCAAAGCAACATTTGATCTGTTGCCTTGGTAATACTGAAGTCAATGGGTAACAAGGGGGAAAGACTTCAATGATTTAGGTGAGAGTTTAGGGAGTGGGGGTGTGGTGGGAGAGTAAGCTTTGACCAGATACTCTAGAGCAGGGGTGGCCTACCTTTTACATTCCATGCGTCAATTTTTTCACTCACAAGTTCAGATGTGCCATACAACTCTTGTACCCCCATTCAATTCTTGTAAAAAATATGTTAATATAGAACTCGTGCATGAAAAAATCGCATCTGAACTCGTGCGTGAAAAAATTGACACATGGAATGTAAAAGGTTGGCCACCCCTGCTCTAGAGGCACATGGATATAGTTGCCTCTGTATGGATATAGGACACAAATGCAGGTCAAAGGCTACTATTCCTGTGACCCCAATGAGTCACTTCTTAACAGGTCCAGTCATTTGCACCATCCTTGAGGTGCCTAACTGTCAGTAATTCCAACACTGAGGATCTTATTTCTTGAGTTCAAGAAATTCTTCCTCAACAGAGAGGCTTATTTTTAAATTAAACACTGAACATGCCATCAGTTAACCTTATTATATGCATCTAATAAAATAAAAAACACAGTTTTGGGTCCTCCTTAGACCATGAGATTAATTGCTTGGTTTGAAGTCTCCAATGCACAGGATTGAAATTGGAGATAAAGACTTATCTTTGGTACTTCAGAAGAAAACTGTTAAGTTCAAAAGCTAGTTGTTATGATAAACAGAATGAGTCCACTAAGAACTGATGGGCCCATAATCTGAGGTGTAAAGACTGCAAAATTTCAAGTAAGAAACAGGAGTAAATCTGCCAATGCTAAGAGTCCAAGCAACATACACAAAATGCAGGAGAAACTCAGCAGGCAAGGCAGCATCTATGGAAAAAAGTACAGTCGACATTTCGGGCTGAGACCCTTCATCAAGACTGGAGAAAAAGATGAGGAATCAGTGTAAGGAAGTGGGAGGAGGGGAGGAAGAACCACAAGATGATAATTACGTTTTCTGAGGAGGATAAGCTGTTCTATTAATCAGAAATGAGTTGCCTTATACATAAAGATATCCCTTGATGTTATAGCAAATGTCCTTTGATTTGTTGTTTGTTTTGCTCATTAAACATTCCTGAGAGGTAGTCAAAGAGGGAATTGATAAATCTCAAGCAAACTTTGCATTACATATTGAGTGCTTGCAGCAAATTTCAACAGGTGTTGTCATAGGCTGGACTACAGACAAGAGCCAAGAGTTCCAGTAACAGTATCAGCGATGAACTGGTTACAAAGTTGTAGTTGCACAAAATAGAGTTGAGCAAGTTGAGCTCACTTGAGGCTATGTCAGATGTGCACTGTCTACAGCTAGAGGATAAGCAGACTCCATACGTCTGAAGGCAGCATTGCAGAAGGTCCAGTTTGTGCATCAGAGCATGCAGCTTCTTTCTTTCTTTTTAAATCTTTTTATTGAATAAGTATACAAAAAGGTAAGCTATATAGGCACTAATACACTGCTAGAATATAATAAAATTACAGGAGATATTAATACAGAAAAAAAATGATACAAACAATGTAATTTAAATTTAACATAATAAGGTAACATAACAGTATACTAATTTATATATATATATATATATATTAATAGAGAAAAGGAAAAAAAAACCCAAAAAAACCCACCGTGCAACTAAACTAAAAGCAAAGCAAAGCAATGGGCTAACTTGGAACCAAGTAGAGTTAAAGAACTTAAAATCACGTCCTCAAACCCGACCTCCATTAAAAACAGTAAAAAAAAACAAGAAGGGAATATAAATATGGAACAAAAAAGAGAAGGAAAAAAAATTACATTAAATGAAAATATTGAATAAAAGATCTCCAGGTCTGTTCAAATTTAAGTGAGGAATCATAAAGATTGCTTCTAATTTTCTCCAAATTCAAGCATAATATCGTCTGAGAAAACCAAAAAAAGGTAGTTGGAGAATTAAGCTCTTTCCAATGTTGTAAGATACATCTTTTCGCCATTAAAGTAAGAAATGCAATCTTTCTATGGGCTGAAGGAGAAAGATTACTGGGGAATATTCCATCAGGCCCCGGGGACTTATCTGTCCTAATTTATTTTAACAACTCCAACACCTCCTCTCCCTTAATATCAACATGCTCCAGAACATCAATCTCACTCATATTGTCCTCACCATCATCAAGTTCCCTCTCATTGGTGAATACCAAAGAGAAGTATTCATTGAGGACCTCGCTCACTTCCACAGCCTCCATGCACATCTTCCCACCTTTATCTCTAATCAGTCCTACTTTCACTCCTGTCATTCTTTTTTTTCTTCACATAATTGAAGAATGCCTTGGGGTTTTCCTTTACCCTACTCGCCAAGGCCTTCTCATGCCCCCTTCTTGCTCTTCTCAGCCCCTTCTTAAGCTCCTTTCTTGCTTCCCTATATTCCTCAATAGACCCATCTGATCTTTGCTTCCTAAACCTCATGGGAGCTCAACGTTCAGGGATATTCAATATTCAGGAGGGATAGACATGAAGGAAGGGGAGGTGGGGTGGCGTTGCTGGTTACAGAAGATATTAACGCAATAGAAAGGAAGGACATAAGCCGGGAAGATGTGGAATCGATGTGGGTAGAGCTGCGTAACACTAAGGGGCAGAAGACGCTGGTGGGAGTTGTGTACAGGCCACCTAACAGTAGTAGTGAGGTCGGAGATGGTATCAAACAGGAAATTAGAAATGTGTGCAATAAAGGAACAGCAGTTATAATGGGTGACTTCAATCTACATGTAGATTGGGTGAACCAAATTGGTAAAGGTGCTGAGGAAGAGGATTTCTTGGAATGTATGCGGGATGATTTTTTGAACCAACATGTCGAGGAACCAACTAGAGAGCAGGCTATTCTGGACTGGGTTTTGAGCAATGAGGAAGGGTTAATTAGCAATCTTGTCGTGAGAGGCCCCTTGGGTAAGAGTGACCATAATATGGTGGAATTCTTCATTAAGATGGAGAGTGACATAGTTAATTCAGAAACAAAGGTTCTGAACTTAAAGAGGGGTAACTTTGAAGGTATGAGACGTGAATTAGCTAAGAGAGACTGGCAAATGACACTTAAAGGATTGACGGTGGATATGCAATGGCAAGCATTTAAAGGTTGCATGGATGAACTGCAACAAATGTTCATCCCAGTTTGGCAAAAGAATAAATCAAGGAAGGTAGTGCACCCGTGGCTGACAAGAGAAATTAGAGATAGTATCAATTCCAAAGAAGAAGCATACAAATTAACCAGGGAAAGTGGCTCACCTGAGGACTGGGAGAAATTCAGAGTTCAGCAGAGGAGGACAAAGGGCTTAATTAGGAAGGGGAAAGAAGATTATGAGAGAAAACTGGCAGGGAACTTAAAAACAGACTGTAAAAGCTTTTATAGATATGTAAAAAGAAAAAGACTGGTAAAGACAAATGTAGGTCCCCTGCAGACAGAAACAGGTGAATTGATTATGGGGAGCAAGGACATGGCAGACCAATTGAATAATTACTTTGGTTCTGTCTTCACTAAGGAGGACATAAATAATCTTCCAGAAATAGTAAGGGACAGAGGGTCCAGTGAGATGGAGGAACTGAGCGAAATACATGTTAGTAGGGAAGTGGTGTTAGGTAAATTGAAGGGATTGAAGGCAGATAAATCCCCAGGGACAGATGGTCTGCATCCTAGAGTGCTTAAGGAAGTAGCTCAAGAAATAGTGGATGCATTAGTGATAATTTTTCAAAACTCATTAGATTCTGGACTAGTTCCTGAGGATTGGAGGGTGGCTAATGTAACTCCACTTTTTAAAAAAGGAGAGAGAGAGAAATCGGGGAATTATAGACCGGTTAGCCTAACGTCGGTGGTGGGAAACTGCTGGAGTCAGTTATCAAGGATGTGATAACAGCACATTTGGAAAGCGGTGAAATGATCGGACAAAGTCAGCATGGATTTGTGAAAGGAAAATCATGCCTGACGAATCTCATAGAATTTTTTGAGGATGTAACTAGTAGAGTGGATAGGGGAGAACCAGTGGATGTGGTATATTTGGATTTTCAAAAGGCTTTTGACAAGGTCCCACACAGGAGATTAGTGTGCAAACTTAAAGCACACGGTATTGGGGGTAAGATATTGGTGTGGGTGGAGAATTGGTTAGCAGACAGGAAACAAAGAGTGGGAATAAACGGGACCTTTTCACAATGGCAGGTGGTGACTAGTGGGGTACCACAAGGCTCAGTGCTGGGACCCCAGTTGTTTACAATATATATTAATGACTTGGATGAGGGAATTAAATGCAGCATCTCCAAGTTTGCGGATGACACGAAGCTGGGTGGCAGTGTTAGCTGTGAGGAGGATGCTAAGAGGATGCAGGGTGACTTGGATAGGTTGGGTGAGTGGGCAAGTTCATGGCAGATGCAATTTAATGTGGATAAATGTGAAGTTATCCACTTTGGTGGCAAAAATAGGAAAACAGATTATTATCTGAATGGTGGCCGATTAGGAAAAGGGGAGGTGCAACGAGACCTGGGTGTCATTATACACCAGTCATTGAAAGTGGGCATGCAGGTACAGCAGGCGGTGAAAAAGGCAAATGGTATGCTGCCATTTATAGCGAGAGGATTCGAGTACAGGAGCAGGGAGGTACTACTGCAGTTGTACAAGGCCTTGGTGAGACCACACCTGGAGTATTGTGTGCAGTTTTGGTCCCCTAATCTGAGGAAAGACATCCTTGCCATAGAGGGAGTACAAAGAAGGTTCACCAGATTGATTCCTGGGATGGCAGGACTTTCATATGAAGAAAGACTGGATGAACTGGGCTTGTACTCGTTGGAATTTAGAAGATTGAGGGGGGATCTGATTGAAACGTATAAGATCCTAAAGGGATTGGACAGGCTAGATGCAGGAAGATTGTTCCCGATGTTGGGGAAGTCCAGAACGAGGGGCCACAGTTTGAGGATAGAAGGGAAGCCTTTTAGGACCGAGATTAGGAAAAACTTCTTCACACAGAGAGTGGTGAATCTGTGGAATTCTCTGCCACAGGAAACAGTTGAGGCCAGTTCATTGGCTATATTTAAGAGGGAGTTAGATATGGCCCTTGTGGCTACGGGGGTCAGGGGGTATGGAGGGAAGGCTGGGGCGGGGTTCTGAGTTGGATGATCAGCCATGATCATAATGAATGGCGGTGCAGGCTCGAAGGGCCGAATGGCCTACTCCTGCACCTATTTTCTATGTTTCTATGTTTCTGTGTATGCTGCCTTCTTCCACCTGACTAGATTTTCCACCTCACTTGTCACCCATGGTTCCTTCACCCTACGATTCTTTATCCTCCTCACCGGGACAAATTTATCTTTAACATGCTGCAAGAAATCTGTAAACATCGACCGCATGTCCATAGTACATTTCCCTGCAAAAACATCATCCCAATTCACATCCGCAAGTTCTAGCCTTATAGCCTCAAAATTTGCCCTTCCCCAATTAAAAATTTTCCTCTCCTCTCTGATTCTATCATTTTCCATGATAATGCTAAAGGCCAGGGAGCGGTGATCTAGTATGGCATTCCCCCTAGTCGGCCTGTCCACATACTGTGACAGGAATCCGTCCTGGACACACTTAACAAACTCTGCCCCATCTAAACCCTTGGAACTAATCAGGTGCCAATCAATATTAGGGAAGTTAAAGTCACCAATGATAATAACCCTGTTGTTTTTGCGCCTTTCCAAAATCTGTCTCCCGATCTGCTCCTCTGTATCTCTGCTGCTACCAGGGGGCCTATAGAATACCCCCAGTAGAGTAACTGCTCCCTTCCTGTTCCTGACTTCCACCCATACTGACTCAAAAGAGGATCCTGCTACATTACCCACACATTCTGTAGCTGTAATAGTATCCCTGACCAGTAATGCCACCCCTCCTCCCCTTTTTCCACCATCTCTATCCCTTTTAAAGCACTGAAATCGAGGAATATTGAGAATCCATTTCTGCCCTGGTGCCAGCCAAGTCTCTGTAATGGCCACTACATCATAATTCCATGTATGTATCCAAGCTCTCAGTTCATCACCTTTGTTCCTGATGCTTCTTGCATTGAGGTACACACACTTCAGCCCTTCTACCTTACTACCTTTACACCGTTTATTCTGCTTCTCTTTCCTCAAAACCTATTATTAAAAGCAAGTACTATTTGTAACATGACAATGTGAAAGCAAGTTCAGTCATAGGTTTCATTGAAGGAATTGTATGAGGAGAAGTTGGTCTCATTCTCTTGTTTTTTTCTCATACCACTTTGTAGTTTTCATGTGTATCTCAAGGAGTCCTGATGAAGGGTCTCGGGCATGAAACATTGTCCCTTTTTCTGTCCACTGATGCTGCCTGACCTGCTGAGTTTTTCTAGCATTCCCTGCTTTTGTTCCTGGATGAGTTACATTGGAGCTGAAGGAACTGACACATGTCAGAGACAAAGCATGGTATATCAGAGGTAAAGCACAGCACATGAGAGGCAAAGTGTATAATGTTCAGCCTGCCAGACACTCTACAAACCACACTTATGCCCTGTGAAGAATTTGTAAATGGGAAAAGTTGCCAGAGGGAGGAAAAAGAAAATGGAGGGGAGTTGAAGTTGGCTTTCATTTACAGGGTCACTGAGTCATACAGTACAGAAACAGTCCTCCACACGCATCTGATGTTTTAGCCAAGCTACACCAATCAGCTCCTGCCTGAGGGGTGTCTTGGCTCTGCTTCGGTTTGCCTACCACCAATAACAGAGGCCATTTCATTGGCTGCTCACTCAGCTCTGAAACACCCCTCCATATGGTCCCAAAGTTTGATGGTGGTTGCTGCCCATGTGGTGATTTCCTACGCCTTAATGAGACCACCATCCCTGATCGATACCCAGTCCCACACATTCAATACTTTTCAGCACATTTAGGAAGAAAGTTAATCTTTTTCCAATGTCATTCTAGCTAGTGGCTACCATCAGGTGCCTGTGTTCTTGCGGAACCATCCCAAAACTGCTATGATAACCCTATTTGACCTTTTTTGGATTTTACACATGCCATTTGGTCTGAAAAATGCAGCAAAACCTTTCCAATGGCTGATGGAGTCTGTATTAAAATGCCTAGACTTTCTTTTTGTTTACCTAGATGACATACTTTTCACCAGTGCATCCAAATCCAACACCTATCTCATCTCCACACACTTTTCAAGTGCTTAAGCCAACATAGATTGATTATTAGCCCTGATAAATGCCATTTTGGTTGTCAACTATTTACTTTCTCGGCCATTCCATCTCCGCAGTAGGTGCAAAACCCCTCCCATCAAAGATAGCTGCTATTATGGATATCTCACCACCCCGCACTACTAGAAACTACAGGCGTTTTTAGATATGGTAAATTTCTATCACTGCTTCATTCTGCGAGCTGCTAAACTTATGCTCCCCCTGTACAGTGTGCTTCAAGGCAATGCCCCTAGTCAAGTGCTTGACTGGTTAGTGTACATCACAGAGCTTTTGAGAATACCAAACGAGCTCTTTCTAACATGACCCTAGTGGTGCACCCACTCCCAGTGCACCTATAGCCAGTACTACTGTCGCTTCAGACTATGCTGTGGGTGCTGTGCACGAACAGCTGGTTGGAGGCATGTGGCAGCCGCTCACCTTCTTCAGCCGGCAGCTCCATTCCCCCCACCCCCCGGAAAGGAAGTACAGCATTTTTGATCATGGGTTTCTTGGTCTCTATCTGGCTTTCAACCATTTTCATTTTCTTCTGGTGGGTCGCCATTTCACAGTATTCGTTGACCACAAACCCCCTCATGCATGTGATGGCCAAAATATCAAGCCCTTGGTCTGCACGGCAGCAAGTTCACCTGAGCTACATATCCAAGTTCACAACTGATATACCACGTATCAAGGGGAAAATTAATGCCATGGCTGATTGCCTCTTACGGCCAGCTGTTGGGGCTGTACTCATAGCGGTTGATTGTGCCGGCATGGCAGCCGACCAAGTGGCTCACCTAGAGGTCCAACTGACCGAGCAAGAGTCACAAGCCTGCAATCAGCTGACAGTAAGTTTGGGGAAGTTGGGATTTTTCTCCTGTGCAATGTCTCAACCGGTCACCCCGCTTCATTGTGGCGCAAGCTGGAGATGGACTGTTTTTGACTCCATACATGGGCTCTCACATCCGGGCTGGAAGGCCTCACATAAACTGGTTGCACTAAAATTTGTTTGGCAGGGCCTCAGAAAGGACATGCATGATTGGACTACAGCTTGCGTAGAGTACCCGAGGGCAAAAATTAACCATCATTTTCAGGTGCTTTTGGCACCTTTTGCGGTCCCTAAGCAATGGTTTGACCATGTCAATATGGACCTTGTTGGTCCTCTTCCCCACTTCCCATAGTTTCACATACCTTTTCACCAATATAATTGGGAGAAATGTACATAATTCACAACCACCGACATTGGGTTAGGGTTTTGCTTTAAGGGACTGGTCTGACATAATGACATCATTACGTAAAAAGCTTTTCCCATGCTGTTGTTGTGTAAGTTATGGAGTTCAATAAAATATATTACAAGTTTCGTTAAACATAAAACACCTCACTTCATTTTATTTGCAGAAACCTACATGACTATCATCAGGTAGGAGGCAAGTAGCCTTAGATCCTATATCATCAGGTTCAGGAATAGTTATTACCCTGCAAACACTGGACTCCAAAACCCGGGTGGATAACTTCACTCACCACAACCAAAAGACTCAGGACCCCACGACTCATGAGTTTACAGCTCATGTCCTCAGTATTATTGATTTTTTTTATTGCACATTTGTGTTCTTTGCACAGAGGTATTTGTCAGTCTTTGTTTATGTATAGTTCTTTTTTCATAAACTCTATTGTATTTGTCTTTATTTTCCTGTAAAATGCCTGCAAGAAAATGAATCTCAAGGGAGTATATGGTAATATAAATGCACATTGACAATAAATTGAATTTGACTTTTGACCACTTTCCCACATTAGGACCTTATCTTCTTATGGCTTGCCAAATTAAGTGCCTGCTCAACTGTTGGCAAACATTTTGAAAGTATCTGATTTAATAAACTCCACTGGCAGTCAATTCCAGACATCAACCACACTTGTGCAATAACTTTCTCCTCAGATCCACTTTAAAACTCCCTTCTCTCACCTTAACCTAAATCCTATAGATTTTGCTGTCCCCTGCTATGAGAAAAAGATTCTGATTATATATTCTATCAATGTCTCTTATGGCGTTACATACTTCATTCAAGCCATCTCAGACCCTCCTTCATCTATATTCTCTGTCATAATTCTGTAATTATTTTTAGCTTCTATGTGATCTGTTTATTTAATAGTGCCTCAAATTCAAATATCTAATAGAATAAAATGTGACAAAATATCTGCTACTTCAAGGCAGTCTAGAGAGACCTTGTAATCTATGAGTTCTTGAAAAGAAGAGGAAAATTGCTGACATGCCAAACCATAATGGAACAGAAATTCTTTGCAAAACATACAATGGACATAATCCCAGCTTTGAAATAGACTACAAAATAGACATGGAAACTGTACGATGACATAATGTTGTGAGACTGTTGCCAGCATAAAGACTTGCTGAACATAATGAGTTCATACACGCAGCAGAGCTGCTCGTCTACATAACCAGGATTCTCCGATAAATGTTTCACAGCCCTGTGAACTAACCTGTAAGCAATTAGGTAATATTTGTATAGGTCAAATTCAACACTGCCATTCTCAGCAAAAAGTGCTCAAAGAGTTGGGGCACTCGTAGTGCAATCATATAGAACCAGAGAACTGATATGGTCAATCCAACCGCTGAGTCTTTTCTGGTACCTAATTGAGCAATTCAATCAGTCCTGTTCCAATATTTCTCCCTTCAGGGAGAGCTCTCTTCCACACACAGGAGATCAGTGACTTTACTGTTATGAATTGATATCCAAGCATATTGGTCTCTAAGCATCTGAGTGTAAAGAATAGCCAAGCCCAGAATACTTGCTATGGTTGCTACGAAACCTTCCAGCAGCTGTGGAAGCAGTATATTGAACAATTATTTAACAGCACAGAAATATTGTAAATAGCCAAGACACATTCTAGTGACTGACATGTAGCTTACATTTTCTTTAATGTAATTATTTATAGAACCCTATATTTTTATATTTTCAATGGAAATCAGCTCTGGTTGGAAATTATAATTGTTGACACTTTGTCAAGCAGAGGGACATAAAACTAGATTGCTTACATCTGGAATAAGGGATAAACCATTTATCAATTTCAAAGGGAAGATTTCTCGGAGTGTATTGAATTTAAGAGTGTCTTACAGTATTAATCAATCTATTGTTATACTCCATTATCCCTGTTATATCTTCAGTAATGCTGTGACTATCAGGGCTTGATTTATGTGGAATGTGCAACAAGAAAATAACCTAATTCTGGAAAAGAAAATCATAACATTTATTGTAAAATAAATGAAAGGTTTAATGCAAAGTTGTAAAAATAAAATATCACTATCAATTCATCCACTAAAATCCAGCAATCTACTGATAACAGAAGATGGAATTTAAAAAAGGTTAGCTGCAGAACTGGTTGCCATCATTTTGGGCTGACAGTGGATGGAGGAAATCTATCTTTGCAAAGTTATAACTCGTTCAGATTCTGTTTCAGTTTTGACTATCTTAACACAGGTTGTTTGAGCAGTAGGTGTGATTTACTGCTGGAAGCTCTTCAAACTTTATTTCATATTCAAAGTATTGGTCTACATGTCATCTTCTTATGGGTTCCTGCATATAGAGTTATTGAGGGGAATGAGCAGGTGGATTGTTTGGCCAAAAAAGCTGTTAAGAGTTCATCCGTGGATATAGACTTTCCACTTATCAAATCAGAAGGTAAGGGGTTGGTGGGGCTAAGAATGAGGGGATTATGGCAAGACCTGTGGGATAATAGGCAGAAGGGGAGACCCCTTTACAGAATACATAAAATTGTTGGACTGATGGGATAAGGGGGTAAAACAAGAAGGGAAGGAATTATATTGACTTGACTTAGAACTGGGCAGACTGTGCTTAATTATTCCTTACATCTTGTTGGAAACCATCATTCTGGGTGTGTAGGTGTTGTCATCAGTATGAAACAATTGAACACGTTCTTTTACAATGTCAAGCATACAAGGTTGAAAGGAAGCAAATGCAGGTTGCACTACTAGCTTTGGCGGTTGACAGTTTTAATATAAAAAGTTTACTAAGTTATCAAAGTGACTTTAATTTAATTCACAATATTGTCATTCATTATTTAAAATCTATAGGGTTTTGGGGGGTAATTTAGTTTTCGGTTGATAAAGACCTAGTAGTGGTTTTATTTTCCAACTCCCTACACCACACTCCAGCTCAGTTGGCGGCGGTAATGCACCTTTAAGTTGGACTGCCAATGACCATTAAAAATCAGAAGAAGAAGAAGAAGATTAAAATATGAATTGAAATAAGAGTTTAAAAAATTAGAATGTTGTTAATTTTCCTTTGTTATCAAAGACTAAAGTGAAGGCACAAAACTCTGTCTTTTTCATAATGCTCAGAGTCAAGAGTCATCCTTATTGGAATTTTCCTTATTAGAACTGTGGATTTTGTAAGTATTTTATTTCTCACCTGGCTTCGGCAGATTGTTGTCTCCCCTTTTTGGGATGTCTTAGTGAGTCAAGTTGCTTATCCAAAACCTGTTTGCAAAGAAGGAACAGGAGAAGGCAATCTCCATGCATGTCTGGTATCTATTCTATGAGCTAATTATTAGTGGTACCTTATTTCTATTGGGAATACAACCAGAATCTGAAAGAGATTCATTTATTTGCAGGTGACATGCAGTGATTTTCTTTCGTCTGTCATATCATTCAAATATTCTGCTACCTTTCTGCTGTGAACTCAACTATAAATCACAAAGGCCTGTTTACACCTCAGTAATTACTTGAAAATACTTAGAATGTAATTGTTGATCATCAAGGAGAAAATTATTTTTGCTTTCTTTTAAGTGAGTCTAATAAAAAGAAATGAAGTTTAAAAAGAAATTCTTGAACTTTATGTTTATAATTCCTGATCCCTGAGGGTAATTATCCTTCTGCTTTAAGCTGAAAGCCCCTGCAGTTTTATAATTTAAGAAGTAATGCTGAGTACTTGTATCCATTTTCTCTTTCCAATGCCTCAGGCGTTTAGTACTGGAAGCCTACGAGTCTCACAGTATCCAATCTAGATGAAAATGTAGCTTTGTGAAAGCTTTCTAGCACAATTAGCAAGGGGGAATGTTGTGTATTTAATATTTCAGGAATAGTTGAGTGATATCATAAATATTTTGTTTGATTAATCATTCTTTGCTGTTTACATAATTCATTATTAATTATATGTAAAACTACGTGAACTCCATACATCATCACGCCACCATGTCATAAGTGCATGCTTCGCAGAAGTAAAACTAAGCACACATGTTCTCCTAGGCTCCCATGTTTTTCTTTTGATTATTTTTGGAGTTACAAAACATAACAAATATGTCAATTGCATTAAGTCTTGTTGATTTGAGTACCCCTTCTGGACCAGGGCACAGATTGAAAAGCACTCCCTAATTGACTAACTGTGAAAGGGCAAACTGAGAAGCAATGGAGAGCTGATGATTTCAGCAAGGATTATTCAGATGTATATGGATGTGAATCATATACATATACACCATAGCAATCAAGGAACACATGAAATAAAGTTACATTGGTGAAATTGCCACTGAGTCACATACAAAAACAATACTCAAAGAATTTCCATGTTTGCTTTTGCTCCAAGTCTCTCCTGGAGATATGCTGGCAGCCAAGTCATGGGCAAGGATATCCAATTATATAGAGTGCCAGCCATAAATTCATATTATAATCCTTGAATTACCTTGATACACAATGCCAATTCAGGGATTACATTCACCAGTTTTTTTGATCATATGCAACACCTATCATGTTCCAACCTGTATTCTGTGCGCCTACAGCCTAACATAGGCTTTGTAAAATGGATTTATTGTTTTTATTCTTACTAGTATGAGATGGCAAAAAGGATAGGTTCCACAAAACTTTGTTATGACTTGCATTGCAATCATGGAAATATGATTGAGGAAGAATAGGACTAGCAGCTTATTGTCTCAGGGTACAGAAATTTCAAATGTGACAGAGGGGAATCCAAATCAGGAGGAGGGATGCGCTAGTATTAAGGAGAATGTCAGTACTTAGAGAAGATATCCTGTAGGAGTTGTCCAATGAGGCCATACAGATAGAACACAGAATAAGAACAGTGCTATTACTTTGCTGGGCTTGTACTCTAAGCATTCCAATAGTCGGCAGGAATTAGAGGAATAGATATGTAGGCGAAATGCAGATAGGTGTAAGTGCAATAGGGTTACCATTGTGATGGATTTTAACTTATATATTATGGACAGAGATTGCCTTAGAACAAAAGATTTAGATAGAGGGCTATTTATTAATTGTACTCAAGCTAGTTTTTTTGTTCAGAATATTAGAAATGGGGCAGTTTTCAACCTGGAAATATGGGCGGTTGGGGAACACTTTGGGAAAAGTAATCATTGTATTATAGAAAGGGATAGGGGTGGTCCTCAGGTTAGGATCTTAAATTGTAGGAAGGCTGATTTCGACAGCATAAGAGAGGACATAGTGAAGATAGACTGGGAGCAGATGCTTGCAGTTAAAATGACAACTGATAAGAAAGTTTTAAAGGAGAGTTTGTAATAGTTCAGGGCCAATTATATTCTCATCCAAATTGCTAATACAGATGATGAAAAACAGGGGACCCATCTCTGATCCCTGTAGCACAACGCTGGTTACAGTAGTTTAGTAAGGAAAACTACCTTTTACTACCAACTTTTGACTCCTTCCACCAAGGTAAATTTATATAAATTAGTTAACTCACCTTGGATCCCATGTGATCTAACCCTCCAAAGACTACCATGCAGATCTTTGTCAAAGACATTGCTGAAGTTCATGTGGATAATGCCTTTATTAATTCTCTTGTCACCTGTTCATAAAACTCAATCAAATTCATGAAATCTGATTTCCCACACTCTAAGCCATGCTGACCTTCCCTAATCAGACCTTGCCTTTCCAAATGCAGGCAGGTCAATAGGTTCAATTTAATGTCAGAGTTGTGGAGCTAACCCATCTTACCTTCACTTACCTATTGGGCTTGCCTGAGGACTGTGAAATCCAGCCAGAATTAGACATCTGATTGCATGCAGTCTCCTCAGAAGGATTCGGTTGTGTCTTAATCAATTACGCACCGAGCTGCAGCTCCTCAGAGAACATGTTAAAGAACAGGAACTGTAGTTCAGCGACCTTCAGCTTATATGTGAAACTGAGGAGATAATAGATAGGAACTATGGGGAGGTGGTCATCACAAAGTTGCAGGAGGCAGGTAGCTGTGTGACTGTCAGGAGAAAGAAGGTGTTAGATATGTGGATTATGGCTGAAGAAAAATTGGCTGGAGTTGCTTACAACTTTAGAGCAAGAATGTTTACTGGGTGAATACAAAATCAAATAATAAAAAGAAAACTGCCAATATTTACAAAAAGGTATCTACCAGAAAACACAATAATAGGTCTCTACTTATTCTTGGCCAGTGTGAATTCCTGTCAGCCCCTATCTTTCCCTAACTGAGGACGATGAGTTCCATTTTATTCAGCACTAGGATATACCATCTTTAATTGTCAACAAACCTAAGTTAAGACCACTCATGAATTAGACTATGATGCAACCCACAATGTAGTTACAATCATATTACAAAATAAACAGAAGTATCTACCTTAAATGTAGTATACAAGCAACATATACATATTTACATATCACCATTTCGACAGAAATGCAATATTTCCCTGTGTACAGTGGGAAAGGCACCATGAAGCCAAACTGAGTGCATCAGATCAGTTTAGGGCCCATTATGAGAATGTACTGGGGAAGGCATTGAAGTGCGCATACTCAGCACAATGACAGAAGAGTGATAAGGCAACCTTTGTGTTTGGGTGAATGTGCGTTTGTGCATTTACTGAGTACTCTCCATCACAGTAGGGAAATGGGAAGCAAGTACAGAGTACCCCTGTGGCTATTCCCCTTAATAATAAGTATACCGTTTAGGATAGTGTTGAGGGGGACTACCAATGAGGGCAGAGCCGTAGCGACCGTGTCTCTGGCACTGAGTCTGCCACTGTGGCTTAGAAGAGAAGAGAGTTGATGAGGACTGCAGTTGTGATAGGAGGCTCCATAGCTGGGCTCAAGATTCTATGGACACGATACAGACACCCAGATGGTACTTTGCCAAAATTAGAAATGTCTCAGATGGTGCCTACACCATTCTATTGTGAGCCAGGAGTCTTAGTATATATTGGCACCAATAATATAGGTAGGAAAGGAGAGGAGGTGTTAAAGAGAAGAGGTGTTGAAGAGGTGTAAAAAGCAAGACCACCAGGGTGGTAATCTCTGGATTGCTGCCTGTGACATGTGTCACTGGGGGTAAGAATAGGAGCATTTGGCAGATAAATACGTGGCTGAGGAACTGGTGCAGAGGGAAGGAGTTCAGATGTCTGGATTATTGGGATCTCTGTGTGACCTGTACAAAAGGAGTGGGTTACACCTGAATCCAAGGGGGGCCAGTATCCTTGTGGGCAGGTTTGCTAAACTGGCAGGGGGGATGGGAACAGAAGTGGAAGTGCTAAGGATGGGGTAGTTGGTTTACAAACAGAGGCACTGTATAGTGAGGTCAACCTGATCACAAGGCAAAATTAGTCAGTGGAATGAGTTGCAACAAAAGAGAGGAACAAAATTGAAAAGAGGGATGAATACAGGACTGAAGGTGTTATATTTGAATGCGTGCAGTATACAGAATAAGGTAGATGATCTTGCAGCACAGATAGAGATTGACAGGTATGACATTGTGGGCATCATTGAGTCGGGGCTGAGGGAAGATTATAGCTGGATGCTTAACATCCAAGGATACACATTGTCTCAAAAGGATAGGCTAGTAGGCAGAGCGGGTGGGGTTGCTCTGTTGATAAAAAATGAAATCAAATCATAAAAAGAGGTGACATAAATTCAGAAGATATAGAATACTTGTGAGTAAAGCTGCAAGGGTAAAAATACCCTGATGGGATGTATGTACAGTCCTTTGAACAGTAGCCAGGATGTGGGCTACAAATTAAAACAGGAGATTGAAAAGGCGTGTCAAAAGGACAACATTATGAAAGTCATGGAGATTTCAAAACGCAGATAGAATGGGAAAATTGGGTTGGTGCTGGATCCCCAGAGGGGGAATTTGTAGAATGCCTATAAGATGGCTTTTTAGAGCAGCTCGTGGTTCAGCCCATTAGGGGTTCCTTCCCAACCATAAACACAAGTGCACCTCGAGGTTAAATGCTTAGCCTCCTTCACTGTTCTGCTGTCTTTACAACCGTAGCTGTGTGGCTAAGCACAACTTTAATACCATCAAAAAGCTGGTGATGTCCTCAGTGTTGATAGCCAAATAATAGTTGGTGATGAGTTAAAGAATTAAGATAAATCAAGTGGTTGAGAGGTGGCGCAAAAACAGACTCTAGCTCAACATTAACAAAACTATGAAACTAGTTGTTTTACTGCAGAAAAGGGAAGTCAGAAGATCATATGACCAGTTTCATTGGCAGGTTGGAGGTTTAGAGAGTTAGCACCTTCAAATTCCTGTGCATTATGACCTATCCTAACCCAACAGATAGATGTCATTACAAAGAAGGCATGCCAGCACTCCTACTATCAAAAGTTAAAGGAGATTTGGCATGTCACTAAGTACTCTGTCAAACTTCTACAGTTGCATTTTCAAAAGTATCCTGACTCATTCCATCATGGTTGGGTACATCAATTCCAACACACAGGAATGCAAGGGACTGGTGGATGCGGTCTGGTCCATCACAGGCACCCACCGGAGACACTGCCTCAGTAAGACAGTATCTATCATCAAGGATTCTCACAATCCAGGACCTGCACTCTCCTCTCTGCAGTCATTAGGCAGGAGGTATAGAACCCTGAAGTCCCAGAGAACCAGGTTCAGGGTCAGATACTTTCCTATAGTCATCAAGATCTTGAAATGACCTGAACAATCCCAATCCTATTTCAGTGACAGAAAAGTATAAACCACCTCTTGCACTAACATGGTCTTGCCTCTCTGAGTTTCTTTCACTGCTGTCTTGTTTTGCACAGCATTTTCCTTTACTGTCTTGCATCATTTATGAAAATATTATGTTCTATGTGTTATCTGAATCTATGTGCCTATGATGCTACTGAAAGCGAGTTTTTCATTGTACCTGTACTTCACCATATCTGCATGTAAAATAAACTAAACTTGACTCAACATGCTTAGCATTTTAAGTACTTCTCAAATATTTACCATGTGCCTCTCCTTTTTTTGTTTTATCTCCTGGGCCACATCATGCACTCTCTCTGACTCTTTCTATGATCTGTACCATCATCATTAGGTTCACAATTACTGACACCCGAGCAAGTACACATATTCCTTTGAAAACACCTGCTCACTTAATACATTCCTTGTCCCTTCTCAGAATTGGGCTCATCACCATGTACTTTGATTTAGAACCCCCTAACTCTTTGTATTTCACCCTTATTATCCATTTTGAAGTTTTGTTTTATTAATTTTGTCTCTGCTTCCCTTTCAGAGGTCTCTCCTTTGGCCTTGTTCTTTGCCAAAACAGCTTAGTCACTTCTGCTATGCTGGAGTAACTACACTCTCAGTAGATAGTACCAATGGTATTCCAACCTCCGTATCTCATTCTACCCAGTAAACTGCCTCCATAACGCTATGCGTTCTTCTTCCAACATGTCCAATTCCATTTGCAATTACATTGATCTATATTTAGAGTACCAATCTGGTGGAAAATAGTCATCTGGTTAGATATTCCATATCCATGAACCAATCTCTACCCCCCTCCTTATCCTTAAGATACTTCTTAAAATTTACTCTTTAATTTAATTTAAGGAGGGAGGAGAAGATGGTGGCGCGACGCAGCACATGTGGCCGTTCTGAATGAATATCGATTATGTGTAACTAGGGGGCCGTGCACAATCCAGATTTGATGGAGACAGCCATGAGAAGCGCAGTGGAACATCTGGAGTAACTTCTGAAATGCCTGCTTCGCTGTTGCTGCTACTATGCGATCGAGACTCTCCGGAGACGAAGGCCCCAAATCCTCGGCTTTGAGTATCACCTGTTGCCGGGGCTGGGGTCGAAGCGTTTGGCAGAGATGGTGCTCGGTGCTCGGTGCTCGGTGTCGAAGAGGTGGTCGGAGGCTCGGAGTTTTCGGACGGACTCGGAGTCAGGCTGTGGTCGGATGCTTCCGGGGTGCTGCATTGGCAATTTGGTGGCGCTGGAGGTTTACCGTCTGTGTGAGATGATGGGACTTTTGAGAGACTTTGAGACTTTTACTGTGCCATGGGCTGTTCTTATCAAATTACAGTATTGCTTTGCACTGTTGTAACTATATGTTATAATTATGTGGTTTTTGTTAGTTTTTAAGTCGGTTTGTCATGTGTTTTCATGATATCATTCGGAAAAACATTTTATCATTTCTTAATACATGTATTACTAAATGGCAATAAAAGGTGACTGCATGTCCTCATAATCATGATCATAATCATCAGGCCATATGTTATCTGATATAATATTTCCTCATATGGTTCATTCTCAAATCTTGTCTGATAACCATTTCTGTATAAAGTGCTTTTAGATATTTTACACAGTTAAGAATGCCATATAGATGAAAGCAGATGTTAATGTGGTACATTTAAGCCAAAATGACACAATAGTCTTTGCAAAATCATCATAATTAGGGTTATAAATAGAACAATGCATTCAACAAAAACTTAACATGAATGTAGCCAGAAATAATTGAAGATTGACTGTAATTATTCATACCTGCAGCTGGCAATTACAGTCCACTCAGTGAGATCTTAAAACAGTCTAAATTTTACCTTCCTACATAAAGTACTTTATATTCATGAAAATTCCAGTGATATTTATCTTCTTACAGAAAATGGCTGCTTTTAACAGAAAGCTCAGCAAACAGATAGTTGGAAAGACAGACAGCCAAACTTTTCATGCCTTCAATGACATCATTATCTTAGACATAAAGAATTTAAACTTCCTAGGGCTACCAGGAGTTTCCAATTAAGATATGCCCCCTTCAGTAGAGACTGAGCGTATCTCCAGCACAATGCCAAGCTCTGAAAGTAAATGAAGGTAATCACATAGAAACCTTCAGCAGCTCTGATATGAAAAACAATATCCAACAATTACCCTTATAGTGCTTGGAAACAAAAAGGAGTGTATCGTCTAATTGGAATCCCATCCATCAATAGATTAATTAAAAATCTGGAAATTATATCTTATGACCTGCATGTTCAGTGCAATCTTGTCTTAAAAATGTGTTCATGAGCTGAATTGACTACTTTGTTTGGCTGCAGGTGTCGGGAAAATGTATAAGTTTCACACATACACCAGATGTCAAACCTGAGCCTGGATTGCTGGACTTCGACTAACTTCACTACTGTACTGCCTCTGAGCTGACTATCAGAAAATCTACCGCACATATTTCAAAGAAAAGTTAAAAACATTGCTCTAGGAGAAAGCAATGCAGTAAATATCACAACAACTAAACTACCACAGGCAGTGTGGAAGTTCATGTGTTTATGCTTTATTCATCAGTTTCATTGAAATAAAGATGAAGCCCTTATTTTAATGTTTTGTAAGTGAGTGCCAGGAGCAGAGTTACTCTGGGAGTGATGCTGAACCAATGTTCATTACTGAACTTAATTTAAATACTGCTGGTCAAGTTATGTCCATTCTGGACAAGAGGTCAGCAGGAAATGGCAAAAATATCATGCAATCTGCAGGTTCAGAACATTTACCAAGGCAGGTGTGTAAAGAGGGCCCAAAGGATCATTGGGGACCTGAGTCACCCCAACCACAAACTGTTCCACATGCTACCATCCGGGAAACAGTACCGCAGCATAAAAGCCAGAACCAACAGACTTCGGGACAGCTTCTTCCACCAGACTATTGGACTGATTAATTCACGCTGATACAATTGTATTTCTATGTTATACTGACTGTCCTGCCGTACGTACTATTTATTACAAATTACTATAAATAGCACATTGCACATTTAGATGGAGATATAACATTTTTAAAAATTTACTCCGCATCTATGTGGGTGTAAGAAATAAAGTCAATTCAATTCAATTCATACCTACCTTATGTGTGAAAGGGTTCACCCAATTTGACTCAACAAAGAAGGCAACCAAACATCCCTTTTTAGGCTTAATTCCTCTTCCAACAATTAGCAACCTCTTTTACCTGAAGTAGTATACTGGTTTTCCTCTCTAAACCAATAATAAAAATTGCTCTTCCATTTAGACAAAAATTATCTTTTTACACAAATAAGAAACAAGGATATTTGAAAAAAAGATCATTGCAAAACAAAATAAAGTTTGTTTTTGTGCCAGTCCTAAGGTAACTAACCTAAACGATTTTAACTGCTTTATTACTTGACTTCTGATTTGCAGGCAGTGGGAGAAAGGGTAAAATTTACACTGACAATGTTTAAACAAGGGCTCCATCTATATTTAAACTCATGCAAAAAGCATAAGCCATATAAAAACAAATTTTCTCATTGTTGGCAGTAATATGACTCTTGTGTTGATTACCATCTTGCCATTCTTTGGGAAAAAATGTTTAGGATCCACTCATGGCTCTATAGATTTACGTTGTCTTTCCCACACCTTTATTCAGAAAGAATACAGATCCTGACTATTGTGCAAAGGAATCAGTTTGTAGTACAATATAGGTTCCAATTGTCAGTGAATAAGACAAGAGATTACAGGAACAGGGTATCCAACAACATAAATACAGATATTGAGCAGATAAGAAAATGCTCTGAATCATGGCTAATAGAAAGTCCAAGGCGGTTGCTCAAGTGAATCTGAATATAGACAAGTTATAAATAAAACAAAAATAATAACTTCCATTTCTGTTATTCCTTTGATATAGCTCATGCTCCCTAAGAACATAATTGAAATGGAATCTGGAAGGATGATGTGAATCCACATACAAAATTATTGGGCTGATAACCAAAAATTTACTCAATGAGTTAGATTTTAAGTATGATGTTGAGATATAGAACTGTAAGAAGGAAATTTCAGAGCTTAGGGACTTGGTAACCATAGTCATAGCTTCAGTGATGGGGGGAACATCGACTCAGACCATGAGAGGCCTGCGTCGGGCATTTTCATGCCTTACAAGGTGCAGATTAGAAGTCAGTGTGGGGCGCCACTCCTCGCACAGACACTAGACCAATGTGTAGTTAAGTGCCTTGCTCAAGGACACAAACACACTCCCACAGCTGAGGTTCGAACTAGCGACCTTCAGATCACTAGACGAACGCCTTAACCACTTGGCCACATGTGATGGAGTAATGTTAAGTAATTCAGAATCTGAGGAGAAACTGATATCTGAGAGATTAAGATCCCAGAGGTTAGACGGGTGAGAAAATAAGACTTTATCATCAAGGCATTTTTTTTCACTAATAACCGTTTTAGGTCATTAAGCACAATTTGATGAATGGGATCTGAAAGCCAGTGAGGATATAGATTAAAAATAATTTTAATTATTTCATTTTACGTATTAAAGTTAGAAGAAACCAAGAAGTAACTTGTTGGAATAGCCAAAGCTGCATGGTCAAAAGCAGGAAAATGTGTTTAGCAGAAGGTAAGTTGAGGCAGGCTAGAGTCAGCTGATGGAATATAGAAGTTCCGATGAAGAGTCTTGGCCTGAGATGTCGACTATACTCTTTTCCATCAATGCTACCTGGCCTGCTGAGTTCCTCTAGCATTTTGTGTGCGTTGCATGGATTACCAGCATCTGCAGATTTGATCTTGTCTGTGGCTGAGGGGAAGTATCTGTTCTTTAATCTTTTACCTATCTATTGAAATACAGTGCAGAATAGGAATATATATTAGATGCAGAATTCCTCTTAGAGTTCATTACATAGAAACATAGAAACATAGAAAATAGGTGCAGGAGTAGGCCATTCGGCTCTTCGAGCCTGCACCGCCATTTATTATGATCATGGCTGATCATTCAACTCAGAACCCTGCACCAGCCTTCCCTCCATACCCCCTGATCCCCGTAGCCACAAAGGCCATATCTAACTCCCTCTTAAATATAGCCAATGAACTGGCCTCAACTGTTTCCTGTGGCAGAGAATTCCACAGATTCACCACTCTCTGTGTGAAGAACTTTTTCCTAATCTCAGTCCTAAAAGGCTTCCCCCTTATCCTCAAACTGTGACCCCTCCTTCTGGACTTCCCCAACATCGGGAACAATCTTCCTGCATCTAGCCTGTCCAATCCCTTTAGGATCTTATACGTTTCAATCAGATCCCCCCTCAATCTTCTAAATTCCAACGAGTACAAGCCTCGTTCATCCGGTCTTTCTTCATATGAAAGTCCTGCCATCCCAGGAATCAATCTGATGAACCTTCTTTGTACTCCCTCTATGGCAAGGATGTCTTTCCTCAGATTCGGGGACCAAAACTGCACACAATACTCCAGGTGTGGTCTCACCAAGGCCCTGTACAACTGCAGTAGTACCTCCCTGCTCCTGTACTCGAATCCTCTCGCTATAAATGCCAGCATACCAGTTGCCTTTTTCACCGCCTGCTGTACCTGCATGCCCACTTTCAATGACTGGTGTATAATGACACCCAGGTCTCGTTGCACCTCCCCTTTTCCTAATCGGCCACCATTCAGATAATAATCTGTTTTCCTATTTTTGCCACCAAAGTGGATAACTTCACATTTATCCACATTAAATTGCATCTGCCATGAATTTGCCCACTCACCCAACCTATCCAAGTCACCCTGCATCCTCTTAGCATCCTCCTCACAGCTAACGCTGCCGCCCAGCATTACACTACTGTTGTTGTGACAGTCTGGTACAGTTTTGGATTACTGCCAGGGAGAATGATGAAATTGGAAGCAGGGAACAGGTTATGTCTTGGGCCCAAAGACAATAACAATGGTCTTCTTCAAGTTTAGTTGCGCCACAACATTGCTGCTTCTCTACTATTAGATTTCAGATTAGAAAGTCTGACATGTCAAAGACAGTGAGGGGTTATGAGGAATAATGGTGCATAATTTAATTGAATCTTATTATTTACAGGGTATATGAACATCAGTGGAAAATCCAATATTCCATGCTCATCCCTGAGTTTTCCCTGGTCTATTCATGTACAACATGAGAAATAGGTGGTAACACTACTATGGTGACTGTTAATCAACCATATAATCCAAAACAAGTAATGATGACCAAGGGACTATAAGAGCAGTACAAGAAACAATGTGATAAACTCATAGCCTGTAGGATTCATTAGCTTCTATACTGAGACTAGCTTTTCATATTCTAAAGTTAACTATGAAGAAGAAGAAGGAAGCCCTTAACCTCGAGTGGAGCCATCGGGACACGGTCATGACGGCGTTTTTTTTTAGCAGGCTTTCTTATTTTTATGAGGCTGAGTTGTGGATGGAAAGCGTGCAAGTGTTCTGGCTGGATTCAAACTCAGGAGCCTTTGCTCTGAAGTCCGGCGCTGATGCCACAATGCCACCAGCCGGCTAAGTTAACTATGACTTGAATTTAATTTTCCCAACCACAGTAGCTGCAAATTGATATTCATGGATCATCAGAATTCTCTGTGCTTTTGGTTGTAAGCAAAGGGGAATATATATATTTCTTTCAGTGGTGAGCATAAGAATGGCATTGTTGCAGAATTCCAGAGGTAACTGGTGAGATGCAATGCGATAAACATTGCTGTTGAATTCCTGACAGCTCCCCACCCCCATGATGAAAAGCATGGAACAATCTTTGACTGGATGGCAGCATAAGTGCTAAATTCCATTTTAAATTATTTAACTGCAAGATCTCTCTTGGAATCACACACAGAATAGAAAATGAGGACCAAGGTACTTTTCTAATTTCTAATTTCTTTTCTGGTTCAATGGTGGTGCCTTCTGTCCTGAGCACTGTGTGTGAAATGTGAGATTGTTTCCATCAGTTGCTGCTTCATTTATTCAAGGTAGCTGCTGCATTATCAGAAATGCTTCCCCTTCTGCTGACTAAAGATTAAAATCAGAGGTCTTTGCTGTTCAGTTTGATATAAGCAAAGGATCTCAAGAACTATTGAAAAGCTGAAAGTTTTCTCTGGGCAATTACTTTGCTAATGCAGCACTGGTAAATTAACTCAACTTTTGTTAACAACAAAGTATTTGTTGCATCTTGAAATGCTTGAATGGTTTCTCCATTTGCAACCACTGAAAATAAATGTCTTTCATTAAATTATCTGTTGTGCAATGTATTTTGAAACCTCAATGAAAACTAATAAGTATTAAATAAATACATGCATTCTTTCAATAAATATGGTTTATTGATAGTTTATTGATAAATGTGATTCTGCATGGCTGGGAAAAAATAAATACAGTTTTTTACTGTATTTCAGTCAGTCTATGAGCTACTTTGACATTTATAAACTTCTTCCTGTGAGTGTATTGAACAGATGGCTGTGGCTCAAAAGAGGGGAGCCATGGAGTCATAAGTAGCTAGCCATTTGGACACAAGCTGGGGTCTGATCAACCCTGGCTGGGTCACCTGGAGGAGGTTGTATGATGTTGAAAGACCCAAAACACCTGTTGATTCCAGGAACATCACTGAAGATGTGTCCAGAGGCATCAGTAGATGTACATGCACAGCTTACACCCTGAGTTCAGCAGTGACAGCCAGGATAGACTGGATGACAAACGCGAAAAGATTGGTGACGACTGGAGAGTCATTGACAGCCCGGAGAGACGGTACCCAGGGCAGAACGGGCTGGCAACCTATTCTGTGTCCTCTGAGAGGACGACCCCCACAAAAGCTATGATGAATCTAAGGGAAAGATACTCCCAGGGGTGACCAAGAGGGTGAGGGAGGATGAGCACCCCAGTCGGATGGACACAACAACATCAGACCCAGACAATGAACAAACGACGATGAGGAAGCAGTGTGCATGTGGCAAAATCTGCAAGAACGATCGCGGCTTGAAGATCCACCAAGCGAGGATGAAGTGTTTGGCGGGAGCAGGAGCAGCACAACGCGCAGGTGTCCAACCTGGTGAGACGAAGGAGGGGCCAGGCCCGGGGTCACCCATAGTGCCCGGAACCTCCAAGTGCTGCAAACTAATCCCTCTAACATGAAGTCTAACAGGAGGCGGATCAAATGGCCTGCAGCTAACATGACTTCACTGTGGAAGCAGTTTGATGAAGATGTTAACCAAATTCTGGAGGCAATGGCGAAGGGAGGGGTCAATAGGGAGCTACAAGCCATGACAATAATCATTGTCAGCATCGCAGCTGAACGGTTCGGAGAAGAGGAAAAGAAGGGCTCTGAAACATCTTACTCGAAGAACCAAAGAGCATCGAGGATCCACAGCATCAGGCAGGAGATGAGAGCGTTGAAGTCCCAATACAAGGAGGCAGGAGAAGAGGAGCTCATTGGCTTGGCCCAGCTGATGTGCATACTACGAAAGGAGATCAGGGTCCTCCGTCGGGCAGAGTGGCATCGGAGGCGGCGTCGTGAAAGGGCTCGAAAACGTGCTGCCTTTATCGCCAACCCCTTCAAGTTCACCAAGGAGTCGCTGGGGGAGAAGTGCAGTGGGAAACTGGCCTGTTCGCAGGAAGACATAGACCAACATCTGAAGAAGATATATAATGATCCTGAAAGAGAGCAGGAGTTGGGAGAGTCCAACATCCTAATAGACCCACCTGAACCGGATGTGCAGTTCGACATGTCAGAGCTGCAGCTAAAGGAAATCAGAGAGGTCGTCCGCAAAGCAAGTGCAAGCTCAGCTCCAGGACCAAGCAACACCTCGTACAAAGTGTGCAAGAACTGCCCTAAGCTCCTGCTGTGTCTGTGGAAGATCCTGAGAATCTTCTGGAGAAGAGGGAAGATCCCAGAACAGTGGAGAGTGGCTGAAGGGGTGTGGATCCCGAAGGAGGAAAATCCCACCCAGATAGATCGGTTTTGCATCATCTCCCTGCTCTGTGACGAGGTGAAAATCTTCTTCAGTGCTGTTTCTAATCGGCTGTGCATTTACCTAGCAAAGAACACCTATATTGATACATCAGTCCAGAAGGGTGGCATTTCAGGGATGCCGGGCTGTCTGGAGCATACCGGTGTGGTGACACAGCTCATCAGGGAGGCCAGAGAGAACAAGGGCAACCTGTCAGTGTTGTGGCTCGACCTGGCAAATGCTCCATTCCACACAAGCTGGTGCAGCTCACACTGACCAAATATCACATCCCCAGCAGAATCAGAGACCTTATCACTTATTATTACAGCAACTTCAGGATGGGGGTCTCTTCAGGAGCAATTACATCAACCTGGCACAAGGTGGAGATCAGCATCATCACAGGGTGCACTATCTCAGTGACACTGTTCTCCCTAGCCATGAACATGCCCACTAAGTCTGCTAAACCAGAGTGTAGAGGGCCCAGAATAAATTCAGCTCATCAGCAACCACCTATCAGGGCATTCATGGATGACCTCACAGTCACCACAGAATCAGTCCCAGGCTGCCGGTGGATCGATGGATTCTGCAGGGGCTCGAAAAGCTCGTGGAGTGGGCCCAGATGTGTTTCAAACCAGCCAACTCAAGATCGATGGTGCTGAGGAAAGGGAAAGTGGAGAACAAGTTCTGGTTCAGCATCGCAGGCACAGCCATCCCAACCATCACAGAAAAGCCAGTCAAGGGCTTAGGCAAGGTTTTTGACAGCTCCTTAAGCTCTTTGACATCCATTCAGGCAACCTGCACCGAGTTGGATGGCTGGCTGAAATCTGTGGACAGGTCTGGCCTACCTGGGAAGTTTAAAGCCTGGGTGTATCAGCATGGCATTCTGCCCAGGATCCTGTGGCCCCTCCTCATGTATGCAGTTCTGATCTCGACAGTCGAAACCTTAGAGAGGTGGGTTAGCAACCACCTCAAGATATGGCTGGGGCTGCCAAAGAACCTGAGCAGCATCGCACTCTATGGACACCACAACAAACTGCAACTGCCTTTCAAGTCCTTCGAGGAAGAATTCAAGGTAACAAGAGCCAAAGAAGTAATACAGTATAGGGACTCAAGTGACCCGAAGGTGGCTAGAGCAGGGATCCAAGTAAGTACGGGCAGGAAGTGGAGGGCAGAGGAAGCTGTTCAGGAAACAGAGGCAAGGCTGCGTCACAGGAGGTTGGTGGGAGTGGTCACACGAGGCTGAGCTGGGCTAGGATCCTTTCCAACTCCCCAAATGGACACCAAAGGAAGAGAAAGGCGTCGTCTAGTTCAGGAGGAGGTGAGAGCAGTAGTGGAGGAGACGAGAACCTGCAAGTTGGTGAGAATGAAGCAACAGGGAGTTTGGACAAGATGGGAGAATGTAGTTGAGAGGAAAGTGACCTGGGCTGATCTTTGGAAAGCCAAACCACACCACATCTAATTTCTCATCCAGGCAGTGTATGATGTTCTTCCAAGCCCATCAAACCTGCACACATGGGGCAAGGCAGAGTCATCTGCGTACCCACTGTGCTCCAAGCGAGGAACTCTGGAGCACATCCTCAGCGGCTGTGCAAGGGCACTTGGTGAGGGACGGTACAGGTGGAGGCATGATCAGGTCCTGAAGACCATCGCTGAAGCCGTCAGCACAGGAGTTGAATGGGCGAAGTGGTCCTGACTCTCCAAGCAGACCATTGCCTTTGTCAGAGCTGAGGGGCAGCCAATACCTGCCAAAAGAACATCTGCAGGCATTCTGACCTCTGCAAGGGACTGGCAGCTGTTGGTGGACCTCGAACGGTAGCTGAGGTTCGCCAACCATATCACAGCCACCACCCTGCAACCAGGCATTGTCCTAGTGTCTTAGTCAACTAAGCAAGTAGTGCTGCTGGTGCTGACAGTCCCATAGGAAGATCGCTTGGAAGAGGCCTTTGAAAGGAAACTCTCCAGGTACGCAGGACTGGTCAGCAACTGTCAGCAGGCTGGATGGACAGCGAGGTGTCTCCCAGTGGAGGTTGGATGTAGGGGATTCGCAGCACGTTCCTTAGCTAGAGCCTTCAGAAATTTGGTCATCGAGGAAGAGAGGAAGAGGAGAGCCATCCGCAGTACCACCGATGCGGCAGCGAGGGCCTCAAGATGGTTGTGGCTCAAAAAATGGGTGCCATGGAGTCAGACATAGCTAGCCATGCTGGGGTCTGACCAGCCCCGGCTGGGTCACCTGGAGGAGGGTGTATGATGTTGAAAGACCTGAAACACCCGATGATTCCAGGAACATCACTGAAGATGTGTCCAGAGGCATCAGTAGATGTATGTACACAGTTTGTGATCAATGGTGAAGGAATTCTACTTGAGTAATAAAAGTAAACCTATGTCATGTTGTTAAATTTAAGCTTTCACTCCTCATGCCATTAATCTTGTGTGAGAGGCAGTGGAATTTTAATGGAACACAGCACACAATCTAAAACTTAAGAGAGGGAGCGATTGACTGAAATTATCAGTAAAGGCCCTGAAGTAACCTTCCTGTCAGCTCTGAAAAAGCCTGGACTGTTGAGGCGTTATCTTATCATGGGCTACATTCAATATATTTCAAAAACATGTTAATCTGGACAGTCCTCGACTGGATTCTTGAAAAAGCTCTACATTTAAATACAAACGTACATTTACTTTCACATTATCCAAAATAAAGCTCGATGTTCAGAATTAGAGAGGGTACTTTCTTGAATTAGCTTTACCTCATCAGGGCAGAAGGAAGTAATTCAGGTTGACATTAACAAGTATTGTAAAATATGGATGGTGTTGTATTAATGATGATGCCATTGTTCTAATGTAATGAAAAGTTGCCTAATAAGGCTGCATGCTATAATTCAGATGTCTTCCTATGATTCCTGTTGTAATGTGAGCATTATTAAAAGTAAGTTAATACTAATTAGGATAATGCGGGGGGGGGGGGTTACTTCCATTCTTTTTACTTCCGGTGGGCTTTGTATATAGTGTTCCTGCCTTGCCGTACGGGTTGTGAAAGCCTCTGTATATACATAACGGTTTTGAAGTTCGAGATAAAGTTGTTTCTTGGGCATGAAGTTGTCAAGTGTGCCTTTTTCAAAGTAGAAGTTATTACAGTTCCCCTACTGACCGCCTGGAAATAGTCCCTGATTGTACTGGCTGAGGGTCTGAATCTGGCCTTAGAGTTTGAGCTCAACCGTAGAGTATTTTGCATGGTCCCATTCAGGTTTTTCCTTTTAATGAATATTCATTATTATTACTGCGGGTCTGTGTCTTTGCTATTGCCTAGCTCACGCTTGTGCTCGGTAGCAGGTGCGCTTTTTTTTGCCAGAGGGAGGGGGTATCTTTGCCTTGCTGCCGCTTACCTGTAGGATGGGGGACTGGGGTGGGAATTTTTGGGTTCTTATGTTTAACTGTCATTAATTTTTGGGGCACTTCTCTGTTTCTGTGGATGTTTTGCAAAGAAAAAGCATTTCAGGATGTACAAACGTTTGTATATTGTATACATTTTTCTGACATTAAATTGGACTTTGAACCTGTGAATAGATACAAATGTTCAGTGCACTTTAAAATAAATTCTTGACCTTCTTAAATGAGATATTTTTTCTTAATTCCAGTATTTCAACTGTTTCTAAAAAACCCTGATCATCAGAGAGCCATCAGAGCAGTTTCAGGAAGAGGTCTTAGTGTGAGGCTTGGTTGTTGCTTGTGGAGGACCCCCTTGTTGGATGGCAGCAAGTATTCCAGGATATTGGAAGCTCTCTAGTTTCAAAAGGTATCCATGAGACTAGCAATTTCCATAAGATGCAAAAGCAAAGTGGAGTTGAATGTGAATGCAAGTGCTCTTATTATTTTTTATAATTTTTTTTCACTTCAGCTTAAACCTTCGTAGTCATAGTCATAGTCATACTTTATTGATCCCGGGGGAAATTGGTTTTCAGTTACAGTTGCACCATAAATAATTAAATAGTAATAAACCCATAAATACTTAAATAGTAATACGTAAATTATGCCAGGAAATAAGTCCAGGACCAGCCTATTGGCTCAGGGTGTCTGCCCCTCCAAGGGAAGAGTTGTAAAGTTTGATGGCCACAGGCAGGAATGACTTCCTATGACGCTCTGTGCTGCATCTCGGTGGAATGAGTCTCTGGCTGAATGTACTCCTGTGCCCAACCAGTACATTATGTAGTGGATGGAAGACATTGTCCAAGATGGCATGCAACTTGGACAGCATCCTCTTTTCAGACACCACCGTGAGAGAGTCCAGTTCCATCCCCACAACATCACTGGCCTTACAAATGAGTTTGTTGATTCTGTTGGTGTCTGCTACCCTCAGCCTGCTGCCCCAGCACACAACAGCAAACATGATCGCACAGGCCACCACAGACTCGTAGAACATCCTCAGCATCGTCTGGCAGATGTTAAAGGACCTCAGTCTCCTCAGGAAATAGAGACGGCTCTAACCCTTCTTGTAGACAGCCTCAGTGTTCTTTGACCAGTCCAGTTCAATCTATCTTCAATAGATATCAAACCTTCAATCTATCTTTGGAAAGTTGAAGTATATACAGTACTGTGCAAAAGTCTTTGGCACATATATAGAGGTAGAATTTTGCATAGTAATTTTATGCATTACACTGTACTGCTGCCACACAGAAAAACAAGTTTCGTGTGAGTGATGATAAATCTGTTTCTGATATGGCTCTCTGTTGTGGACTGAGAGTGGGAAGGGGCATGGAGAGGGAAATCATAATTGTGAAAAGGAGAAGTGAGAGTTAGACTTTTTCACAGTATTGTATATGTCACCCTGGAGCAAAGGTTATGGAGGACTTTAAGGTGGGGGGTTATATGGGAGGCAGGGTTTAAGGGTTGGAACAACATTGTGGGCCAAAGGGCCTGTACTGTGCTGTACTATTCTATGTTCTCCTATGTTCTATATTGGGAATGGCAAATGTGGAGCACCGCGGGAGGGTTATGAAATAGGTGACAGAGAAGGAGTGCTGAGGCTTCGGTGAACCACAGGTACAGACACACCCAGCCCTGAGAAACCAGGCAAGGTCATTTGATTCCAGACAATTGGTTTATTGATCATTACAGAATGTCTCTCTGGTGCTGCCCGCCCCTTCTCCTATCCCTTCCCCTTTTCCCAAATTGGATTCCCCTCTCCCTACCCCCTTCCCATTTTCAGTCCACAATAAAGATCCATATCAGAATCAGGTTTATCATCACTCACGTAGTTCATGATTTTTTTTTTGCAGCAGTACAGTGCAATGCATAAAATTACTACACAACTGTGCAAACATCTAAGGCAACCTAGCTATCTACATCTATATATATATAGAAAGAGAGAGAGAGAGAGAGACACACACACACACACACACACACACACACACACACACACACACACACAGTGATTGATAAGTTCATGACCTAAGGTAGAAGGAGATGAGTTATACAGCTCCCATTACATGCATGCGCAGTTCAACTCTTTGAGTGATTATGCAGAAAGTTTGAAGTTAATAACTCATCTCCTTCTACCTTAGGCCACAAACTTATCAATCACCCCTGCTGTGAACCACTTTCTGGAGGTCCAAGACACCAACTTTTACAAGGAAGGGGAGGGATCCATATGTTCCACGACCGCTGGACTAGGTGTGTAAATGTAGGAGGGGACTATGTTGAAAATTAAATGTGCTAGGTTTTCTAAAATTGACTCCTTCTACCTTAGGCTACGAACTTATCAATCACTGTGTGTGTGTGTGTGTGTGTGTGTGTGTGTGTGTGTGTGTGTGTGTAGTGTGTGTGTATATCATGTGCTTAAGTGCTTAAGACTTTTGCACAGCACTATACACTGGGTGTCAGGAGCAAGCAAATGCCTTGATGATTATGAAAAGATTAAGAATGCTCTGAAGAGGAAATCAGGAAGGCAGAGAGAGAAATCTGGCAGATAAGGTTAAGGAAAATTGCAACAAGTTCTATAGCAATGCTAAAAGTGATTTAGGCCAGGTTAGATCCACAAACAGATCAGTAAAACCACCTATATCTTAAGCTGCGGGAGATTGGTGGAACCTTTAACTAACGTTTCTTATTTGTGTTTACTGAGGGAGACAAGTGGAGACACCTTGGGTACATCTGTATGACCAGGGAGGAGATATTTTAAGCCACACAATGCATTAAGGGGGAATTAATCCCTAGGATCAAACTGAGTGATCCTCAGACCATGTGGGAGGCTACAGAAGAAATAGCAGAGGCCTTTGCAGAAATATTTGCTTTATCATTAAGTTCCCGAAGACTGGAAGGTAGCTAATGTTGTTACATTGCTTAAGAAGGGTAGTGAAGACAAGTTGGGAATCTACAGGACAATTAGCCTGTCATCAGTGATGGATACAATACTGGAAGGAATTCTGAGGGACAGGATCTACTAGCAGTTGGATAGGTAGGTCTGATTAAGAGCAGTCAGTGTGGCTTTCTCATAGGGTCATAGATTTGCAGAGCAATAGATCATGGATACATATTATTTGGCCCAACAAGTTCCTGCCAAGCGTGTTGTCCACTTAGCTAATTCCCTGCACTTGGCCCATGTCCCTCCAAGCCTGTTGTCTCCTCGTACATCAAAGTATGCATAACTTATACATCCTTACAGGCAGCCACAAAACAAGAAACCTGAAAGAACCCATTAAAAAGAAAGACTAGCAAACTTCTAAGTGCTTCTTAAATAATACAATTGTATCTGTTTTAACCACTTTCCCTTGCAGTTCATGGCATATATTCACCAACCCCTGTAAGATTAAATTTCTTCCAAGATACCATTTAAGTCTTTTCTGTCTCAGCCTCGATCTGCATGTAAGGGTGGAATTTAGAGAGATATGGACCAAAAACAGGGAATTAGGACTAACTGGGTGGGCACAGTGGTCATTATGAAGTCACCAAGCCTACAAGCCTGTATCCATGCTGTACTGCTCTGTGACTCTGTGAATATTGAATCTTTCAATCTCAATTTTTTCAGTTTCATGTAAGCCTCACTTTCTGTGTTCCCCCTCTCTCTTCCACCAATTAGTCTCCAGTCTATTAATTTTTGGATTTATTGAGTATGCCCACAAGAAAATGAATCTCAGGGTTGTATGTGGTGACATACTGTATAAATACTTAGATAATAAATTTACTTTGAACCTTTCTACCATTTCCCATATTTTCATCCTTCACCTATTTTCATCATCACCTATTTTCATCCTTCTTCCTTTGCTGGTTTCAACCACCTAATGCCGATAAATTTCACCCACCAGATCCTCTCTCCTATTTGACTCCATCTGCCTTCATATGGTTCTTATTATCACCTTTCTTCATTATCACTTTCCAACACTGGCAGCCTTTGTGTTCCTACTTATCACCTTCAGGTGATTGCCATCACATTCACCTTCTCTTTTTCCTTCCTGTTTCCATCCTTTGCTTTTGTCTGAATCCAGCTGCCAGTCACCTGCCTCTGTCTCCAAACTCCTTTCAACTTATCTTTCTCATCTTGCTTCATCTGCTGATCATCTTTTCAATTTCCCCTTTAATTCGGCATATTTCTGCTGTTTATTTTTCACGTACCGATTTCTGTAAGTTATGTGTGTTTGGAACGGCTACATCTATTAAACAAGTTGTTCTTGTTTGTTTATCCTGTAATACAAGATCCAGATGGTTATTATGAATTGTCCTATCTGTAATAGTGGATCAGTCGTGATATAATGTGTAGGACTCTGATACTAAAACTAGATCAGGCTTGTATTTATAGTAAGGTATGGTGTCTTTTATAAGTTTGTATTTTAAAGCAAGATTTTGCCACTTGATTGTAGTTATGTAAATAGTCAGGGTGTGTTAAACTGCTGCAGGATCCTGTAACGCGTTGGGTTGTTTCTGATTTCTCTTGATATTTTCTGCATTTATCATCTTTGTTGGTCTTTTATTATGTATTTTTGATAAATATTTTTTGTGTTAACCACCTGGTCCTGCATTGCCCCAAGAAACCACTCTGTTTCTGGGAAGAGGTCTCCAACTCTGAACCAGGTGTTTGACACTTCTTTGTTGACACCTAATCTGCCCAGATCCTCGGGATGTCTTCCATGGAGGGTCATGCTTCTCCATTGGTTAACTTTTCCTTCTGTAGTGATAATGTCTTCATTTTTCTGGGCAGTGATTTAATTTAATTTTAGTGGTGTGTACTTCTAATCAGAATTGTGCATGCTCACGTGCAGTGCTGAAACCTGTTTTCATTGATGAAAATATATGCTTATACGTTTTATCTGACTGTTGTGGAAATTTTTTATGTCTGTTATTCCTCTTCTCCCTTCTGTCCTACTCATGTTAATCTAAATGTGCTTGAGTGTACATAGTGTTTTCTAAAATTTGTCATTTCAGTTCTTATTTTCTTTTGTAAATTTTCCAGATCAGTTTCAGACAAAGATATTATGCCAAAACAATATGAAAATATGGGTATAGCTGTCACAACCAAGGATTCGGCAGCACAGCAGAAATGGCAGCAGCGCTTGTGAATATGCATGTGTCAGCTAATTATTATTTCATTGTGATGGTATTTAGTTCCATTCTTTTCATTGCAGTGCTTGTCAAGATTTGAGCAAAGCACAGCAGCATTTTGCTGCCTGCTTGCATTCAGCCTTGCTAAAGAAATTGGACTGTCGGGTCAACCAACTTGAAGACTAACGGTACTCATTCTATATTTAGTTATTCTTTTCAGCCACAGTGTTGGCTTCATTTTCTGTTTGAGAGTTTTAGTTAATGGCCCTTTAGCCTAGTGATTACTGTTTTCTTTTCCCTCTAACGCTGTTCCCTTTAAAGTCTGTGAACTATTGACCCGCGTCAGTGCCTCTCGCTCCGCACTTGGGCCATATCTGAACGTAGTGACAACAAGTCTCAACAAGCACAAAGATGGACCCAGCAGAGGGAGAGCAGCTGACTTTGGCCCTGAGATTCATTGATCAGATAGGAGACAAGCTACAGGCAATTGAATCTGTTCTGAGTGAAGTTGTGGAAGCAATGAGGCAGATAATCTCGTGCTGACAAGCCAAGTCTCATTTGGAAGAACAGGTATCATCCCCAGCCGCAAGAGTTGAACAGTTCTCTGTGGATAACTGACTCAGGTGTCTGCAATTTCTGCTCTCTCAGCCACCGTCCATGAGCTAACTGGACAGCCAGCGTCAGCTGACAGACATTAACATTTTTGCCAATGCAATTCAGCAGCTTCTGGCCGCATCAGTTCCACTCCCAGCATCTCGCAGGTCCTCCTTTCCTGCTGCCCTGAAAATCTCTGCTACTAATGCTTCCTCTCCCATGCCTGACCAGAACTGACTCCTGCCTTCGGACCCCCATGGACTCCATGTCTGTACAGGAATCTAGTATTCCACCATCAGGCAGATATTCTGGTGATCCTGATGGTTGCAGGAATTTTATTACCAATGTGAGCTGACATTCCAAGCCCAGTCTGGTCGTTTTGGTGATGAGGTGCAAAAACTGGCGTGCATAGTCAATCTTCAAGATGGACCACCACTCAGCCAGTTCAGCGCTTTCCGGGAGCAAGGATACCCCATAGTCCAATCATTCTGACATTTCATGGCAGAGTTAAGGAGGGTTTTTGACCTTCCAGTATGGGGTCAGGAGGCTGCTCACCAACTCTTGGAGCTGTGTCAAGGCAGAGGGACGGTGAGAGTCTACGCAGTCAACTTCCGCACGGTTGCAGTAGAGATGGGTTGGAATGAGAGATCTCTCATCACTGCCTTTCAGTGTGGACTGAACACAGGGGTCCGGCATGAGATTGCTGTCTGGGATGAGCAGGATCGCCTGAATAACCTGATTAATCTGCCTTTTCAAGTTGACAACCAGGTAACTAAGTGCTGCTGGGAAAGAATTTTTCAAGCTTTCTTTGTGCCGCCTTTCCTCACCCTCTCCCCCTCCCTCACCACCCCACACCCAGTCCACAGAGGAGCCTATGCAAGCAGAGTGCACTTGCCTGTCTCTGGAGAAACGAGAGCAGCACCGGAGAATAGGTTCCTGCCTCTGGTGGCGAAGCAGGACACTTCCGGGCGGCATGTCCCAAGCATCCAGTAAAAAATGATACCTGTCAGCAGGGAGGGGAGTCCTGATGGGTTGATTCTCTCTTCAGTCAGCTTCCCATAATTGTGTAATGCTGGGACATCTCCCTAGCTCAAAGATGGGGAGTTCCAACTCAGGAATTAAGAGAAAAGATCAAAATCAAGGTGCTGGATGGTCGACTTCTAGGCACTGGCCGGATTCACTTTTCCACCTAACCCCTCCAACTTGTGCTCGAAGGCAACCATCATAAAGAACTCTCTTTCTATCTCATTGATTCACCTGAACTGCCACTGGTACTTGGTCTCTCCTGGTTATCCCGACATAACGCATGGATTGATTGGTCTCTGAAAGCAATCCAAGAGTGGGGACCAGCATGCCCCTCTATCTGTCTGGGTCCAGTTCAGACTCCATTCCATGAATCCCCTCCTGTGTCAGCTAAGGATGTGGATCTATCTGGGATTCTGGCTGAGTGTGCTGATCTCCTTGAGCCTTTCAGTAAATGAAAGGCTACCACTCTACCCTCACACCGGCCATTCAACTGTGCCATAGACCTCCTACCTGGCACTAGTCCTCCCCGGGGCCGGCTCTTTTCTCTCTCTCATCCTGAAACGGTGGCCCTGGAGGAATATATTAAGGAGGATTTGGCCAATGGGTTTATCTGTCCATCAACCTCCCCGGCAGGACCGGGCTTCTTTTTTGTGAGCAAGAAAGATGGCAAGCTCTGCCCCTGCCTCAATTACCAGCTCCTGAACAACATCACCGCTGCCCTCTTCCCCTGCTGGTGTCTGTGTTTGATCATCTCCAAGGAGCAAACATATTTTCCAAAATTGATCTGCGTGATGCTTACAATCTGGTTCGCATAAGAGAAGGGGATGAGTAGAAGACAGCTTTCAACACCTCTATTGGCCACTATGAGTACCAGGTGATGCCTTTTGGTCTGGCCAAAGCCCCGGCTGTATTCCAGGCCTTGGTTAATGACGTGCTCAGTGACATGATGAACCAGTTTGTGTTTGCGTATTTAGATAGCATCCTTAAGTATTCCCACTCTCATTAGGTCTGGAGAGTTCTGATAGCTTCTTGAAAAGCCCGATAAATGAGAGTTCCATAAAGACGAGATGTTGCTTTTGGGCTATATACTTACCCCATCCAGTGTTGAAATGGACCCTAGTAAAGTTCAGGCAGTTAACAGAGTAGCCCAAACCATCTACGGTCAAACAGATACGGCACTTCATGGGGTTTGTGAGCTTTTATCGCTGCTTCATCCGGAATTTCAGCTCTATCACTACTCCAATAAATGCACTCACCAGGAACACCTTGGCAGAATTCCATTGGACAGGTGATGCCGACCAAGCATTTTTGGAGTTAAAGCAACATCTCACCACTGCCCCACTGCTGCAATACCCAGACCCATCACAGCCATTCATTGTCAAGGCGGATGCATCCAGTATTGGCCTTGGAGCTGTCCTCTCTCAGCGCTGGTTTGCGGATAGCCAACTGCACCCTTGTGCATTTCTTTCCCGTCACTTCACTCCGGCTGAGAGGAATTATAATGTTGAGAACCGGGGACTTCTGGCTGTCAAGGGGGCCCTGGAGGAATGGCAACACAGGCTGGAAGGGGCAGAGCATCCATTCTTGGTCTGAACAGATCACAACAACCTCTCTTACATTCAGGATGCAAAGAGACTCAACTCTCGTCAAGCCCAGTGGGCTTTCTTCTTCACACGGTTCAATTTCATCCTCATTTATCGTCCCTGCAGCAAGATTACAAAGGCCAAAGCTCTCTCCAGCAGTTCAACAGATTTGAGGACAATGCCAATCCAGAGCCCATTCTTCCTCCCTTGTGTATTGCTGCTCCAGTGATCTGGGGAATAGAGGTAGAGCTGAAGGCTGCCCAACAGTTGGATCCAGGTCTGGCTATTTGTCATTGCTGTGGTGCGCTCCATAGTGTTGGAATGGGGTCACTCCTCCCACCTGACTGGCCATCCCCAAGCTTCCATCGGCTTGTGAGGCTGCCACACTCATGATTCAACATGTGCTCATGCTCCCTGGCTTTCCTAAGACAGTGTCTGATTATGGACCACAGTCCACTTCCCGCTTTTGGAAGTCTTTCTGCTCTGTTGTAGGAGCCACAGCCAGCCTCTCGTCTGGCTTCCACTCCCAATCTAATGGCCAGACTGAGAGAGTGAACCAGGAGCTGGAGACAACCCTGCACTGCCATCCCTCTTCCAACCCCATGTTCTGGAGCTCCCAATAGGTTTGGGCTGAGATCGCCTACAATAACCTCCAGTCATCCTCCACAGATATATCTCCCTTTGAGTGCCAGAAGGGATTCCAGTCCTCACTCTCCCCTGCTCAGGAGATTGAAGTAGGAGTTCCTGCTGCTGAACAGCTGATCCAGCACTACAAGGACACCTGGAGACAAGCCAGAGCTTCTTTGCTGCGCACCCAGAAACAACATTCCTGACAGGCTGATTGGCTCTGTCGACAGGTAAGGCCATTCAAGCCAGGAGAGGTGGTCTGGTTAGCACCAAGAGCTCTTCCCCTGAAAGTTGAGAGCCTCAAATTGGCACAGCACTATGTGGGACCATTTGTAGTGGAAACTGCTGACAACATGGTGTCCTATAGATTGCGTCTACCAGCATCACTGAAGGTGCACCCAGTATTCCATGTTTCCCAGCTCAAGCCAGTTACTAGCTCTCCTCTGCCCCTATCACCCCACCTCCCCCTCCTCCCCACTTGGTAGATGGTTACCTGGTCTATACGGTGCGGTGCCTCCTGGCATGTCACCGGATATGTGGTAAGGTATAGTACCTTGTGGACTGGGAAGGGTATGGTCCAGAAAAATGTTCTTGGATCCTGGTGAAGGACATCTTGGACAAGTCGCTCATCTGGGACTTCCAGCGGACACAGGTCTGTGGCGCCTAGGGAGAGGGGCCCTGTCACAACCACAAATTCAGCAGCGCAGCAGATACAGCAATTTTGCTCTTGAATATGCATGTGTCAGCTAATTATTATTTCACTGTGATGGTATTTAACTCCATTCTTTTCATCTTAGCGCTTGCCATGACTTAGGCAAAGCACAGCAATATTTCGCTGCCTGCTTGCATTTGGCCTTGCCTGAGAAATTGGACTGTCAAATCAACTGACTCTGAAGACTAGCAGTATTCGTTTTATATTTAGTTACTCCTTTCAGCCACAGTGTCGGCTTTGTTTTCCATTTGACAGTTTTAGTTAACAGCTCTGCTTGGCCTAGCGTTTGTTGTTTTTATTTCCCTCTAACTCTGCTCGCATTAAAGTCTGTGAACTATCAACCCACTTCAGTGTCTCTCACTCCGCACTTGGGCCATACCCGACAATAGTGACAACAGCAAATGTGTTTATTGCCTTTGTTATGTTTTTAGTATTGAGATCAGTTTGGCAGATTTTCTTAAGCTTTGAAGTAAATTCTGTCAGATGTTTTCTGTGTATTACACTATGATCTGTTTTCTTTGCTTATATGTTTTATATTCATCCATTAGTTGTATTGTATCCTGCTGTTGTGTTTTATATTCTACCAGCTCTGTTGAACCTTTCTTTATGTTTAATTGGGTGGCAGGGTATGCCTGTAACCAAGGAAGTATAAGGCACTCCTTCCCTCCGCTAGCCTGCAGGTCACCCTTGTGTAAGGTGTAGCAGCTGCTTAGCATGCCGACTAGGGTCATATGAAGCCATGGAAGCAGGTGGTGGATAATCATATGAGCAACTGGTATACAGTGGCATGAAAAAGTCTGGGCCCTGTGGTTGTGATAGGGCCCCTCTCCCTAGGCGCCACAGACCTGTGTCCGCTGTCCGCTGATCAAAATTTCTGTTACTGCGAATAGCTAAGCGAGTAAAAGATGAACTGATTTCCAAAAGGCATAAAGTTAAAGATGATGCATTTCTTTAATATTTTAAGCAAGAAAACTTTTTTACTTCCATCTTTTACAATTTCAAAATAACAAAAAAGAAAAAGGGCCCACAGCAAAAGTTTGGGCACCCTGCATGGCAGTACTTAGTAACACCTGCTTTGGCAAGTATCACAGCTTGTAAACACTTTCTGTAGCCAGCTAAGAGTCTTTCAGTTCTTGTTTGGGAGATTTTCACCCATTCTTCCTTGCAAAAGGCTTCCAGTTCTGTGAGATTCTTGGGCCATCTTGCATGCACTGCTATTTTGAGGTCTATCCACAGATTTTCGATGATGTTTAGGTCGGGGGACTGTGAGGGCCATGGCAAAACCTTCAGCTTGTGCCTCTTGAGGTAGTCCATTGTGGATTTTGAGGTGTGTTTAGTTTCATTATCCTGTTGTAGGAGCCATCCTCTTTTCATCTTTGGCCTTTTTACAGACAGTGTGATGTTTGCTTCCAGAATTTGCTGGTATTCAATTGAATTCATTCTTCCCTCTACCAGTAAATGTTCCCTGTGCCACTGGCTGCACCACAAGCCCAAAGCATGATTGATCCACCCCCGTGCTTAACAGAAGAGGGGTTCTTTTCATGAAATTCTGCACCTTTTTTTCCTCCAAACATACCTTTGCTCATTGCAGCCAAAAAATTCTATTCAAAAGGTTCAAAGGAACATCTGAACAGGCCTGATGCATTTTGGAATCAAGTCCTGTGGACTGATGAAGTTAAATTAGAACTTTTTGGCCGCAATGAGCAAAGGTATGTTTGGACCAAATATGATGGCAGAACATAGCATTAATGCTAAGACGCTTGGTGGTGTGGAGGATCAGAAGGAACTTGGGGTCTGAGTCCATAGGACACTCAAAGCTGCTGCACAGGCGGACTCTCTGGTTAATAAGATACACGCTGCATTGGCCTTCATCAGTCGTGGGATTTGAGTTTTGGTGCCGAGAGGTAAAGTTGCAGCTATATAGGACTCTGGTCAGACCCCACTTGGAGTACTGTGCTCATTTCTGGTCGCCTCACGACAGGAAGGATGTGGAAACTATAGAAAGGGTGCAGGGGAGATTTATAAGGCCTTATGGGGAGCATGCCTTATGAGAATAGATTGAGTGAACTCGGCCTTTTCTCCTTGGAGCAACAGAGGATGAGAGGTGACCTAATAGAGGTGTATAAGATGATGAGAGGCATTGATCGTGTGGATAGTCAGATGCTTTTTCCCAGGGCTGAAATGGCTAACACGAGAGGGCATAGTTTTAAGGTGCTTGCAAGTAGGTACAGAGATGTCAGAGGTAAGTTTTATATGCAGAGAGTGGTGAGTGCACGGAATAGGCTACCGGCGATAGTGATGGAAGTAGGTACAATAGGGTCTTTTAAGAGACTCCTGGATAGGTACATGGAGCTCTGAAAAATAGAGGGCTATGAGTAACCCTAATGTAAATACATGTTCGGCACAGCATTATGGGCTGAAAAGCCTGTATTGCGCTGTAGGTTTTGTATGTTCTATGTTTGAACAAGTTGCTGAAGGAATTAGTGAATCAGACAGCATTTGTAGAGGGAAAGGGACTGTCAATGTTTCAGGTTAAGAACTTTCAAATGGACTGAAATAGTAAAAGGGAGCTAGACTACTGTATATAAAGAGCTGACAGGGTGGGATGAGTCTAAAGATGGGAAGCAACAGGCAGATTCATATAAAGAGGAGTTGACTTACAAATGGAGTCAAGTGGGGAATGACGAATGGAGAGAGAAGGGTAAGTCCTTCAGCATTTGTAGTCTCCATTAAGTACTATTGGGTAATGCATGACTCGCTAATGTTCTCTTGGCCACTTAGACCAATCCCTCCCAGATATGTACCTTCTCAAAATCTAGAAAGACACTTGGTCATGCTGTAGCCTTGCAGAAATCCCTGAACTTGCTCCAATGTCTGGCATGAGGGCTTGTGTTGGGTGATTAGGTTGAGTAGTGGGATGCTCAAGGTTATTACTTAGATGTCAGTATCTCCTCAATGTGTTGACGAGGATAGATATCACCTGTGGGATGTGATGGAAAATGCTATCTCCTTTTGTATTTGTTGGGCTGTACTCTCTTTTACTGTTGAAGGATATGCAAGGGAAAGATCTAAAGAAAGAAGAAAGCAAGAGGTGAGGAGAGAGATTGTAGGAACCAAGTGGTCTGTCAACAGATGGAGCAGGTGCTGCCAATGCCCAACAATGGCTCCCACTGACTGTACCCTACATCACCACACTGCCACAACACAAGCACTCAGAGGCAGCCTGGGCGATGTGGTGATTTGTTGCTGGGGAAGCAGTAACTTTCAGGTACTGAAATAGGCATCTCCCAAATTAGAATGTAGTACAACCCTTTTCGCACCAATTTCCTGAGCGCTTCCCTTCAGGGATCACCACTGAAACTACTTGGGTAACAACCTCCATATTCCAGCAGAGATTAACCATTTCAGTAAATTCCTACCTGAATTTGGAGCATGAGCTGGCATTGTAGGATCATGGGATAATTTTAGAACACAAGTTGCATCTTCTTGTAACCTTAGAACTCCTTCAAATTTAAGATGTTTGTATTCGTAAAGTTCAAGTAGAATAAAAGATTAGATTATACAGAAGATAAATATACTTGGAGATACAGTACATTGTATTTTAAATGTGACTCTTTTTGAAAGGGTGTGTGGGCACACCGTAGGTGTGTGAAATGATTATAAAAAAGGAAGGCTCCTGTCCCTGCTAGACCCCAGCTTGCTCACGTCCCTGGACCAGATAAAGTTTTGTAGTTTATAATCCAAACCTCCATCTATTCTTTTTCTGCCCTAACAGCACTAAACTTAGAAACTGAGTTGCAACAAAGAAACAATATTAGTTTCTATTAATAATTTTCATCATAACACAATACTTCACCAACCCCAGGGGCAGAATTTGCTCTGACTGTTACATTTACTATGATTAAACTTCTCAAGCATCTTTAACTGTTTTATGCATCTTGATTAAAATTTCTGCAAAAACCTAATTCCCCTCAAAACTCCCATGCATAAGTGTAAAACACTCGTGTCAAACACTTTGGGATTTTCCTTAATTTGACTCACCAAGGCTTTCCAATGTACCCTTACAGCTCTGTAAAGTCCGTTCTTAAGTACTTTGTAGCTCTCAAGAACCCTGGCTGATCTTTGCCTCCTAAACCAAATATGCATTGTGATTTACTTCTTGGGATAGTAACAAGACCAAAGATATTAGCACGGATTTGCTACCCAAAATGCCTCTCCACAAGCCACTACTTTTCCCGGATGCAGAGGCATCCTGTAAAGCAGAGTAGGTGCCAATCTACAACTAGACCTCAAGACCACTGATTCTGAAAAATCAGCCACCATCCTCAGAGAAAATCTTTTTGTCTCTTGGTTTTTATGCCACTAAAGGTAAAGAAAATTTAAAGGTATTCAAATAGATTAAAGGCATCCGTTAGTCTTGCGAGACCATGGATCTGCACCTGGAAAGTCTTCACTCTCCAGGGCGCAGGACTGGGCAAGGTTGTATGGAAGACCAGCAGTTGCCCATGCTGCAAGTCTCCCCTCACTACGACACCAATGTTGTCCAAGGGAGAAGCAAGGGCCAATACAGCTTGGCGCCGGTGTCGTCGCAGAGCACTGTGTAGTTAAGTGCCTGGCTCAAGGACACAACATGCTGCCTCGGCTGGGGCTTAAACTCACCACCTTCAGGTCGCTAGTCCAGTGCCTTAACCACTTGGCCACGTGCCCACCAACTAGATAGAAATAATTAAAACCGTAAGTCCATAAGACATAGGAGCAGAGAATGACCATCTGGGCCAATGAGTCTGCTTTGCCAATTCATCATGGCTGATTTATTATTCCTCTCAATCCCACTCTCCTGCCTTCTCCCCATAGCCTGTGATGCACCTACTAATCAAAAACCTATCAACCTCCACTTTAAAAATTCTTTAAATTAAAAATGAATTAAAATCAGCTTAAGTTAATACCAATTAATAAAAAGCTTAAAACAAATTAAATAAATTAAATACCAGCCTACTTTGGGGTCGCTGATCAATTTCTAACCAGCCTTGGTGTAAAGTTGAGGGGCTGTGTCCTCTCGGCAGCACAATAATGCATCATCACCGAGTTCAATGGTTAGTTCAGCACCAGATTAGGAGCTCTGCTCATCTCAGACTTCTGCACTTAGCCAGGCATGCCAAGAACCCTGAGACGAGCTCAGTCATAAATTCAGTACCCCTCCAGATCAACAGTTGCCAGTCAACTAAATTCAGCCAATTACATGCATTGTATCTGTTACCTTAAATCCCCTGTTTGCTTATAGTAGTGTTTCAGAAGAATGACATGATCTCCTTCATCTGAAAGTGCCTCATGATATCTTGCTAAGAAGTGACAGACACTGCAGTGACACATTGTGATATTTTTGAGATCAACTTTTTATGAATAATACAATATTTTTAACATTGAATTTTGTATCATCTCCTGCTATTTCCTTTTCCCCTGAGATGTTACAGAACTTTTTACTTAGAATAAATGCACCATGAAATTCTGCATCACTCATAATTCATCCAGAAAAAAATGGCAACACGCTGCTTTAAGTGAATAAAGCCACTCTCAATCTCTGTCATGCACAGTGACAGACTTTGGCCTATAATTTAAGCATCAGGTGGTCAGACACAGTGAAGAGGTAGTCCATACCAAGCTAATGTATGTGCTTGCCATGTTCAGTAGCTAAATGCTCCAAGGAGTTTATGCTACAGAAAAGGTCTAATGCTATTGTGTAGCAGACAGAGCAGGTTAAGTGCAGGTCTAGGGCATTGAAATGGAGAAAAGTGGAAACATGGGTATCAGATAGGAAGGATGAGTGTCAGATGGGTGTGGATCATGAATGTTTAAGTCCGGTGGTGAGGATTACATTGTGGGTAACTAGCAGGGTCAGAGTGAGAGCTAGTGTGAAATTTGAAATTGTGATTAATGGTTTTCATATGGCTGAGGGGAACTTGGGGAAGCTGATTGATAGTATGGGTTTCAAACAAGGATTGTAGGCTTGGTGAGGGGCACTGAGGCTTGTGACCAAGAGGGACTGGAAGAGTAGTCCCTGTGATGAGAATATATATTTATCAAAGGGATACTAGAAGGCATATCTGTAGTGCTATGCCAGAGGAACAAGACTCCATTGAAGAAATGTTGTGAAGGCTACTTCTGCTGGAGGCTCACTCTGTCCATAAAACTTGATACATCAAACAAAATCCTAGAAGTGGCACATGGAAATTTTTCCAACCATTGGATACCACTGTGCGAGACTGGGCAGTCTATACGTCAGCAGATTAGTCCTTCTCCTGCAAATGATCCTCCATTGACAGGAATTTCAGACCTCCTTAAAGTATGGCACCACATGATCCAGTGTTTGCTTCATGTGAGCTGATCCCAGTTCTTGGAGAATGGCAATGAGATCACACCACTGCCAACTAAAAACCTGCTGCACAGTCTCAGCCTGTACTCCCACTATATCACCAGTGTTCAGCCACACAGTGTACCCAAAGCTTCCAACACAACCTAGGTTCAACCATTTGTCAAACATTCCATCCATTCTCTGGCAACCAGTCGTAACATCATACACCACCAGTGATACCTCCCAACTTTCCAGTTGCTAATATCTTGAATTTTCTCTCATCATAAACCTGAGGCATCACTCCCCCCATGCGATCTTCTTACACACTGTAGAACCTGGAGCTATTTTCTTTTATTTTTATTTTATTTTTATTTTCTTTTTCTTTCTTTTTTTCTCTCTCTCTCTGTCCCTCTCTCTCTCTCTCTCTCTCACACACACACACACACACACACACACAAATGCATGTGAGCATGTATACAAATAATGACACATGTACACACTTGCAATCATGTGCACACACACACACACAAAATCACTCACATGCACACTTGTATACACACACAGATATGCCCATGAGCAGGCAGGAATGCATATGTGTGCCTATATATATATGTGTGTGTGTGTGTGTGTATATATATATACAGATACACACGTGGCCAAGTGGTTAAGCCATTCGTCTAGTGATTTGAGGGTCGCTAGTTTGAGCCTTGGCTGAGGCAGCGTGTATGTTCTTGAGCAAGGCACTTAACCACACATTGCTCTGCGACGACACCGGTGCCAAGCCGTATGGGTCCTAATGCCCTTCCCTTGGACAACATCGGTAGCATGGAGAGGGGAGACTTGCAGCATGGGCAACTGCTGGTCTTCCATACAACCTTGCCCAGGCCTGCGCCCTGGAAACCTTCCAAGACACAAATCCATGGTCTCATGAGACTAACAGATGCCTATTAAAAAACACACATATATACAAGCACAGTTTTGGACTTCATGGCATAACTCCCTTAAGTAACATTGAAGCTTGAGACAGCCCTCACTAATATGTGAAGGCTCCTCCTTTATGTGGCTCACTTTGCCTGTGAGCTCCAACATATGAGATCACATATATTATAGGTGGAATTCTGACAGATATTACTAGGCTTTGAATATCATTGTACCACTTTGGACTCTTCGATGACCTGAGTAAATTTTACTGGGAATAAGGAAATGATAGAAAGTCTTTTGAAAGTCTTGAGTACTCTAATTTAGAGTGAATGAAGAACTCAAAAAATGACCACAAAAAGTTTCTGGCATGAAGAGCCATACATCACAGAAAAAGAATCTTCAGCCCAGTAACACACATAAAAGTTGCTGGTGAACGCAGCAGGCCAGGCAGCATCTCTAGGAAGAGGTGCAGTCGATGTTTCAGGCCGAGACCCTTCGTCCTGAAACGTCGACTGCACCTCTTCCTAGAGATGCTGCCTGGCCTGCTGCGTTCACCAGCAACTTTTATGTGTGTTGCTTGAATTTCCAACATCCGCAGAATTCCTGTTGTTTGCGTTTAACTTCAGCCCAGTAAGTCCACTCTGACTATTAAGCATCCAAACCTTACCTTTTATTCTCCCAACACTGCTATCAACTCCCCCAGATTTAACCACTCACCATCATGTTCTGGATAATTTATAGGAGGTCATTAATCTACAAACCTACATGTCTTTGGGATATGGGAGGAAATCAGAAAAGCCAGAAGAAATGCATGCAGTTATAGAGGAATTGAAAGCTCCATGTGAACAGCATTGAAGGTTAGTTTTGAACCCAGTTTGCTATGAATGAAAGGCAGCACTCGACCATCTACACCACTATGGACTGGGTTAATGAGACTGGAAGGCAACAATTCCACAGGATCTAATATCTCCATGCTAGAGCTTTAAAGGAGGTAGCTGTAAAGAAACTGGATGCAATGCTGGTCATATTCCAAATTCCACGGATCACACAATTATTCCAACAGATTGGAAGGCACCATTCTGAAGTAAAGGAGAAAAGGAGGAACAATGCTGTTTTACTGATGCATTATCAGGACAGTACAGAGTAGAGTTAACTTGTATTTATAAAAGAGAAACATTTTTGAAAATACTGTTGAAATTTAAGTGGTACTTATGAGCAGGCTCAGCAAAGCTGAACCAGTTAATAGTGTGTTTAGGCTTTTAGATGGCCTTTAATAGCATGTCACACAAGGTGTTATTAGATAAAGTTAAAGTACTTGGTACTAATGACAATGCATGGGTAGAGAAGGACGACTGACATGACAAATTGAGAGAAAAAAAACAGAGAAAGGGAACATACAAATCATGCCTGGGTTACATGGCAACAGGAAATGGGGCTGGGGTACCAGTTGTTCTCAATCTATAATTTGAATGAGGGTGTCGGCTGCAATATTTCCAAGCATGCTAATGATACATAGCTGAGTGAAAGAGCAGGCAATTTGGAGGCTGCAGCAATACTTAAGAAGGTATTAGCTGGGCTAATGGGCAAGGGCATACCAAGATACAATAAGGAAAACTGTGATTGGAAGAATAGAAGGGCAGAATGCTTATTTTAATAGAGAGGGATAGAGGAGCAGATATTGAGGCCTAGTGTGTCCTAGTAGACAAATTGTGGGAGTCTCTGATGCAAGAGGATTTGAGTGCAAAAAGAGAGATACCTTGCTCTAGTTACTATATAGACCACATCCAAAATCTTGAGTGCTGGCCTGTTCTCCCTACTTAAGGAAGGATATGGTGCTGTAAGGAAGACTGATGAACACTCACCAGATTGATTCATGGATCAGTAAGTGAATCAATGGATATGGGATTTGTACAGGAAAATAAAAGTGAGGTAAAGGATCATCCATAAACATACCGAATCAAGGTGCCAGCATGAGGGACCCATCCTCCTTCTGCGGCCTGTTATGTACCATGCCTATAAAAAGTATTCCACCCCCCCCCACCGCCAGAAGTTTTCATGTTTTATTGTTTTACGACATTGAATCCCAGTGGATTTACACTGATCAACAGAAGAGTACTCATTCATGTCAAAGTGAAAATCTCTCTCTAGAAAGTGACAAATTAATTACAAATACAAAACACTAAATAATTAATTGCATAAGTATTCACACCCCCTTCAAGTCAGTATCTAGTAGATGCACCTTTGGAAGCAATTACAGTCTTGAGTTTGTATACATAGGTCTCTATCAGCTTTGCACATCTGGATATAAGAACATAAGAAATAGGAACAGGAGTCGGCCATCTGGCCCGTCAAGCCTGCACCACCATTCAATAAGATCATGGCTGATCTGGCCATGGACTCATCTCCACCTACCAGCCTTTTCCCCATAACCCTTAATTCTCCTACCATGCAAAAATCCATCCAACCTTCTCTTAAATATATTTACTGAGGTAGCTTCCACTGCTTCATTGGGCAGAGAATTCCACAGATCCGCCACTCTCTGGGAAAAAAACAGCTCCTCCTCATCTCTGTCCCAAAATCTTGTCCCCGAGTTCTAGTCGCACCTACCAGTGAAAACAACTTCCAGCCTCTGTCTTATCTATCCCTTTCATAATTTTATATGTTTCTAGAAGAACTCCTCTCATTCTTCTGAATTCCAGTGAGTACAGTCCCTGGAGACTCAATCTCTCTTCATCATCTAACCCCCTTATCTCTGGAATCAACCTGGCGAACCTCCTCTGTACTGCCTCCAAAACCAGTATATCCTTCATCAAGTAAGGAGACCAGAACTGTATGCAGTACTCCAGATGCAGCCTCACCAGTACCCTGTACTGTTGCAGACTAACCTCCCTGCTCTTAAATTCAATCCTTCTAGCAATGAAGGCCAACATTCCATTTGCCTTCTTTATAGCCTACTACACTTGCAAACCAACATTTTGTGATTCTTTCACAAGAACTCCCAAGTCCCTCTGCACAGCATCATGCTGCAATTTTTTACTACTTAAATAATAATATGTTCTTTCATTTTTCATTCCAAAGTGGATGACCTCACATTTACCAACATCGTACTCCATCTGGCAGAACCTTACCCGTTCACTTAACCTATCTATATCTCTCTGCAAACTCTCCGTATCTTCTGCACGACTTGCTTTTCCACTCAACTTAGTATCTTCAGCAAACTTAGATACACTATAACTGGCACCCTCTTCCAGATTGTTAATGTATATCATGAACAGTTGTGGGCGCAGAACTGACCCTTGTGGCACACTGCTCACCATTGATTGCCAACCAGAGTAACACCCATGTATCCCAACTCTCTGCTTTCTATTAGTTAACCAGTCCTCTATCCATGCTAATCCTCTCCACCCTATCCAGGGCCTGCTGCAGTGAAACATCCCCACAGTATGAAGCAGTCACCACCATGCTACATGGAATGAATGGTGTGTTTTTGATGGTGTGCAGTGTTTGGTTTGATGGCCAAAAAGCTCAATTTTGGTTTCAGCAGACCATAAAACCTTCTTCCAAGTGACTTCAGAGTCTCCCTCATGCCTTTGGCAAACTCTAGCTGAGATTTCATGTGAATTTTTTCAACAGTAGCTTTCTCTTTGCCACTCCCATAAAGCTGTGAATGATGAAGCACCCGGGCAACAGTTGTTGTATGTGCAGTCTCTTCCATCTCAGCCACTGAAGCTTGTCGCTCCTCTAGAGTTGTCATAAGTCCCTTGGTGGCTTCCCTCACTAGTCCACTTCTTGCCTGGTCACTCAGTTTTTGAGGATATCCTGCTCTAAGCATATTTACAACTGTGCCATATTCTTTCTATTTTTTGATGATTGACTTAACTGTACTCCAAGGGATATTCAGTGACTTCAAAATTTTCTTATATCCACCTCCTGACTTGTGCTTTTCAATAAACTTTTTAAAGAGTTGCTTGGAGTGTCCTCTTATCTTCCTGGTATAGTTTTTGCCAGGATACTGACTCACCAACAGTTGGACCTTCCAGGTACAGGTGTATTTTTACTACAGTCAGTTGAAACACCTTGAAAGCAGACGATGATCTCCATTTAGCTAATTATGTGGCTTCTAAAACCAATTGGCTGCACTAGTGATGGTTGGATGTGTCATTCTAAAGGTGATGTATACTTAAGGTAATCAATTATTTAGTGTTTCATACTTGTAATTAATTAGATTACTTTGTAGAGATCTGTTTTCACTTTGATATGAATGAGTATTTTTCTGTCGATCAGTGTCAAAAAAGCCAAATTAGATCCACTATGATTCAATGTTGTAAAACAGTAAGACATGAAAACTACCAAGGAGAGGGTTGAATACCTTTCAGAGGCATTGTATATTTTTCTGTTTATGTGGACACGCGCGCGCACACACACACACACACGCACAGAAAAAAAAAATCATACATATAGAGTCAGATAATGCACACACACACAAATAAAATGTACTTTCAGTATGGACTCTTTCAAAGTTATCACTATATCACTGAATGTCAACATTTAGTAACTACAGAATCTGAGATAAATGCTTAGAAGACTTATACTTGCTTGCACTGCCAGGAAGAATTAAGTCAGTATCTTTGGATAACTTCTTGATATAGACACTAATTATGCTAATTTTTAATTCTGCAATTATGTTCTTTTCAAACAAGTTATACTTTATCTGTGTTTCTCCTGTCATTTCTAATGGACACTAAAAAAACAAAAACAAGTATAGTCTGATGAACAAGTCTTCCTGAGTTGATCGACAGCTCCTACTTTTGAAAAAAAAGATCTATTTAAATAATCTGCTTGATTGGAGACATGTTTTTGAAGGTACTTATCAAGCTGTCATTTTCATAAATAACACCCACCTGGAGATCACAAAGATTGATAAGGCAGTTGGATCAAATGACTGTTTTCTGGGTGGAGGACCAAAGGAAGAAAATGTTGCCCGATAACAAGTCAAAATCCTGCTGATGGAAAACAGCTTGTACTAGCCAGCAACATATATACCAAATATAAGTACATCTCTCCAGGTCTGCTGTTTGCATTCTCTCTCTGTATCCAAAATGGCCAAAGTGATCACATGGACTTGCAGAATGCAATGCCCAATACAAGGTGCTCTCGCAAAATGTCTGCGACATACTTGGTCAGCTAGCAAAGTTATGGCAGTAAATTCAAAAATAACGGCAGATGATAGAAATTTGAAATAAAAACAAAGAACTGCTGAAAGCACTCAAAATGTTGGGCAGTATCAGTGAAAGGGAAAGAGAATTAATATTTCAGGCAAAAAGCTTGTTCTCAGGTGCTGAGAGTTTCAAGTATTTTCTGTTTTTATTTAAGTCCTGGCAATGATCCACTTTCATAAATGAATCCTGAAAGTTTCTGGACAATCGGAGTAGCTACCACAGGGCAAGAGAAGAGGAAGTCCAGCCATAATAAGAAGCTTTACAGGACACACAGGGGCACAAGAGAAGAAGCACTGTACTTCAAATAATGTGCAGAAAGAAGTACGTATGGCACATTCTGATGAATGTAACATTTTCTGTGGTAGCTTATTGTCTGACAAATGCATACGTTAATTTCAGAGGAAGGAAACAAGAGATTAAACTCCTAAATGAATTGAGGTAGATGTTTCTTAATTAAATGTACACATGAAATACATATATAGGTCGTAGTGTCTTGAAGCCATACAGCAATACAGTACAGGTACAGGTCCTTCAGCCCAACAATTTTATGCCAACCATTGTACACACCTATCTAATCCTATGTTCCACGTTTGGCCCGTAGTCTTGTAATCCCCTCTCCTGCAAGTACCTGTCCAAGTACTTGTTCAACTACTTCTTCTGGCAGTTCATTCTAATACTCACCGTCATCTTCATCAAACTGTGCCTTTGAGTCCCTTTTAAATATTTCCCTTCACCCTAAATCTATGTCCCTATTTTCCCAACCCAAAGAAAGCATCGCTATTGTGATGGACATCACTTTCTAGGGTCAGGAAGCTTTTTGCTAAATTCTGTAGAACACTAGAAGAAACTGTTCTCGATTCAAAATGTTTATTGTTAATTTTTAACTGGAATTATTTTAGTCTTGAGAAACAATACTGTCCAGGCTCAGGAAACCTTTTTGCTGACCTAAATGAGAGAATAACCTAATCAGAAAAATCAATGTTGTCTATTAACCTAAGACTCTTGCTGTCTGACCTGATGAAAGCAGTTTTGAAAACATCACATGCAGTTGAGTTTGTCACTAGGTAACCAGCAAAAAAGATATACCTTAGAAAAAAGATGTACCTATTAGAAGGCAGTAAGGTGGAGAGCAGTTGCAGAGATGAAGATGGAATGCACTCTTCAGTCTCAACCCAAGAAAGATCTTTTCCCAGAGTCTTCCCATGTGTGTCTGCAACTCATTTGTATGGGTTTATAGATTGTAAGAATTGCATTCATGTTTATAAATTTCAGAAATATTATCTATGTTACAATAATATGTCAATGTAAATGTGTTCCATTTAAAATCTTTATTAGCTGGAAATATCTCCTTGGTTCTGAGGAGTTCAAAACATTAATTACAGGCAGCCAAACCCCTTCAGAAAGGAACTAAAGTAATTAAGTAATATAATCTTTCAGTTAGATTGATATATTGTTATCTCCCTGAAATGAGGGTGCTTATAGACATCTGTATCTATTATACAGAGTCTTTGTTTAAGTTTAGGACTATAGAACAGGTACACTCAAAGTCGTCACATTTCCATCCACCTTATCTATGCTGTTAATGACTTTGGAAACCTCTATAAGGTCATTCCTCACTCTCCTGTGTTCCAAGGAATAAAGATCTATCTTGGCAAATGTCTCCCTAAAACTCATTCTTCTAGTCCTAGAAACATCCTCATATAAATCTTCTCTGCACTTTTTCCAGTTTAACTACAGCTCTCCTCTAGCAGGTTGACCAAAGCTGTACAGAGTACTCAAAGTGCACCTCACCATTGTCTTATGCAACATAGCTGCAACATAATGCCCCAACACCTATACTAAATGCCCTGACTGATAAAGGCCAGCATGATAAACCCTGTTTTCACCACCCTGCAAAATTGATTGTGGACTTCAGAAAGAGTGAGGTGCGAAACCACACACCAGTCCTCATCGAGGGATCAGAAATAGAAACGGTGAGCAGTTTCAAGTTCCTGGGTGTCAACATCTCTGAGGATCTATCCTGGGCCCTACAGTTACAAAGAAGGCACAACAGTGGCTATATTTCATTAGAAGTTAGAAGAAAATTGGTATCTCACAAAACTCAAACAAGCCTCTACAGCTGTATCGTGGAGAGTCTTCTGACTGACTGCATCATTATCTGGCTACTGCATGAGATCGGAAAAAGCTGCAGAGGGCTGCAAGCTCAGCCACCTCTATGTTGGGCTCTAGCCTTTCCAGCATCAAGGATATTTTCAAAGGGTGATACCTCAAAAAGGTGTCATCCATCATTAAGAACACCTATCACCCAGGACATGCCTCTTCACATTGTTAATATCAGGGAGGAGGGACAGGAGCCTGAATACACACATACAGTGTTTTAGGAGCAGTTTCTTCCTCACTGCCAACAGATTTCTGAATGGACAATAAACCAAGCTAGAAACACTACCTCAATATTTGTGCTCTCTTTTTGCACTATTTATTCAACTAGTAAGTAGTGCAAAGTGATATATTTTAATTTATAGTAATTATTGTAATTCTTGGTTACTTTTTATGTATTACACTGTACTGCTGCCACTCAACAACAAATTTCACAACATACGTCAGTGATATTAAATCGGTTTCTAATTCTGATTCTGTGATGCTGCTTTCAATGAACTTTGCATTTGCATTCCAAGACCCCTCTGTCCCATTACACTCCCTAACACACTAACATTCTTAATAAGGCTGAAAAGTCCATAATTCCTTGGCTTGTCCTTGCTATATGACTCCACATTTTCAGACTATCTATTCAATGCTGGTAGGTCACGTTCCTCCAATTTCTCTCCAGTAACCACACAACCAGTGTTGCCAAGCTGACTATCCTGTAATTCCCTGGCTCGTATTCACTATCCTTCTTAAACAATGGAACGATATCAGTCACTATCAAGTCTTTAAGAACTTCATCAGTGGAATTTGATGAAGCAACTATCTCTGCAACGGCCTCCACAATTTTTCCTTCAGCTGCCCTTAAGGTCCAAGGATGCACACAGCCACGCCCTGGAGATTCATCCACTTTAATGTACTGCACGGCTGCAGATGCTGTACCTCCTCCCTGGTAACACAAACTTTCTACGCAACATCTCTGCATGTTGCCCTTATCTCTTGAGCAACCATAATTTTCTCCTCAGTAAACACCAAGGAGAAATATTTGTAAAAAATCTCATCCGTCTCCTGCTGCTCAAGATGTAAACAGCCCTTCTGATCTACAAGGAGATCTTCTGTCTCCCGAGCCACCCTTTTACTCTTAATATAGCTATAGAACCTCTTGAAGTTTTCCTTCACCTTAGCTGCTAGATCCACCTCATACTTGCACTTTGCCTCCTAATTTCCCCTTTTAATCTTATTTTCATCAAGAGATTCATTCTTCTCTGACCTCCTAAATGCAATGTATACTTCCTCATTTTTTTCCTGTCCAGAGGTTAAATATCGCACTTCAGCCAAGGTTCATTAAACCTGCCAGGACTATCCTTCACCCTAACAGGAACATGCAGCTCCAGGAGCCTGAATGTCACATTCTAATAGTTTATTTCCTTTTAAACAGACTCACCCAATTGATTTCTGCTCTATCATGTCCGACTGTCCTGAATTAGCCCTGCTGTGTTTTAGACCCTAACCGTGTGCCCGTCCTATCTATTTTCCATTAGTGTCTTAAAATTCATATAATTATGGTCACTACAGCCAAAGTACTCCCTGACTGTCACTGCAGTTGCTTGTTCTGCCTTAAGGAAAAGTCCATTATTGCATACTCCAAATTGGAGTCCTTTACACATTGATTCGGGAAACACATCACAAATTCCACTACACCCAGGCCTTAACACTCTGACAATCCAGTCAGCACCTGGGAATTTGAAATCTCCTACCTATACAAGCCCACTACTTTTACAACTCTGAGCATTTTCTCAATATGCTTTTTGTGTTCCTGCTGACTAATGTGGCAGGTGGGGTGGGGTGCAGGCCTATAATATAGCCCCAAAAGAATGACCCTCTCATACTTATTTCAAAGTTCCACCATATGGCCTCAGTGGATGATCCCCCAAGAATATTGTCTCTAAGTATATCGCTAGGTTTTCTGCTATATTTAGTTGAAATGGCCAAAGGAATGTTGGCAGTCCAATCCATGTGGTTAGCTTGCAATTTTTGCTGATCAGTACAGTTGCAACAGCTGGGTGATCCTGGTTGTGCAATTAATAAGAAACTTCTTGAGTGGTGGTTGGTGATATAGTTGTGGAGTGGAGAGGTGGAGGGAGGGATTAGGAAGATCAATAAGAAGTGAATGAAGTAATTTGCAAAAGCATTGAAGGGAATGTGGAAGGGTGACAGTAACAATCACAAAGAAAAATTTCTTGAAGTTAATCTACCTGGAAGATGATGGAAATATCCAACTCAGTTCACCAAATCAGAAAACTTTGAGCCATTTTTAAATGACAAGGGAACAGATTGCAACCCTTCTGTTAAGGGTTGCTTCAGTGTGCAAGGTCCAGCATTTCTCTGGGCTCAGCTGTGTCAAACAGCGTTGAGCACGATATCAGACTATGCTTGTCATCACTGCATGTGCCTACCTGTTTCTAGGCTTAAGAACTTTATGTGCTGAAAGAAATCCATCACCACCACACCAAGTAACACAATTGAGCTTCTGATAGTAGAGCTACTCGGACTTGATGTTTCAATCTCTACGGTAAGTTGGCACTCTCGACGTTGGCAGTGGGTTCGGAGTGGTGACAAGGAGGGAGGGTAGGTACGTCATCGGGGTCATCAGGTGGGCACCCTCCTTCTTTGACGTTTCATTGATAAGCCCACGACGTCTCCAGAGGGCTCAATGGTGCTACTTGGCATCCCAGATACACCCCCCTAAGTTCCATACCCTCCTGTCTTCATCTTGCAGCCCAGTTGTTGTCTTTCCTTTTAATCCAAATCCAATTGCTGCTTTCTTCTGCTGCGTTTGACAAGGACTTGATTGCTTGTTGGAGAGAGTGACCCCTCACCCCCATCTTCTTCAATAGACTGGTCATAGATGTAGCAATGAATCCCCTGCATCTCACTTCTACAGGGAAAATCTTGGTCTTCCAGCCATTCTGGGCAACTTCAGTTGCCAGTTCAGAGTACTTGGTCTTTTTCCTCTCATAAGCTTCTTCAACACCATCTTCCTATGGTACTGTCAATTCCACAACATATGCCAACTTGGCTGTTGTGGACCACAGGACCATGCCTGGCCGAAGTGTTGTAGCTGCAATGCCTGGGGGAAACACAAGCTTTTTTCCAAATCCACGTACATTTTCCAATCCCGAGCAACCTGCAAAATAAAATTCCATTGCACAGCATTCAGCAACGAGTAACATGGCAGTCGTGTGATTATCAACAACTCTTGTCAATGGGCAAGAAGATGTAAGCAATCTGAAACTCTGGACCTCAGATCGTTTTCTTTACCTCAGTGGATGACTGTAACACATACGTATATTAATAATATGTCTTAAAACCAGATATTCTTGCTTCCAAATATTTGAGTTCTCATATATTTAATTTGGCCTCTGATTAGCATATCAGTAATTAAGTTAATTTTATCGTTGCACTCCTGCAGTAAGATATTTAGGAGAGTACAGAGGGGTGAACTTCTTCCTGCTGAAACAACAATTTCTCTGTATTACCAGTCCTCATTAAAATCAGGGTGAGGCTTTGTTCTGCCAGTGGTGAAAGATTTGAAACAAAAAAAATGCTATGGAAGATTGTGGAGAGAGTTGATTTGAGAAATTACCAAAAGCAAAATACAGCATACAAACCCTTCAAATTAATTATCAGACAAAATAACTTTCATATCAATCATTAGTTTAGTGTGCCACCAGGAAATAAAGACATCATTGTGTTTGATTCATTTTCTAAGACTGTTTGACTGGTTCTCTCTAAAGGAGACACAACAGGAGCCTTTTGAGAGGAGATTGTGTTTCACAGAGTAACACAAGCATCTTTGGGTCAGATGATAATTGAGGTCACATAATAAACTCTGGAACACTTCTTCCAGTTGATATACTGAGAATAAAATGAGCAGCAGAGCAGTCAAACAAAATGGTACAGTTATCTCAGGGACCTATTAAAGCTTTCCACTCACTACCAGAAAAGGCACCTTCCCTGACAATATAGAAAGGTGTACTGATGAGTTAATTGACCTTGAACTGTCCTGTCAAAGTTCTAAAATTTCAATTTTCACTTTGGTTGATATGATACGGTGTGGTGCTTTGCATCTGGCCATTCCTATCAACTTTTGTATAGAAAGTATTTTACTCTGAGCTTGTGTTACTAAACCTTCCAGTATTCATAGAATTTTTATTAAATCTTTGCTTCCAGAAATTTCCTCAATCAATTAGATTTTTTTTGCTTCACATCTTTTATGATTAGCAGAATAAAGTCCCGGGTCTTCTTCTTAGAAAAAAATAAAACAGTGAGAAAAATCATTCAGAAAATCAGGAGACATAGGATCCACCAAAACTTAGCTGCTTAGATTCAGAATGCCAGACTTTGATCTCCTGGTGTTTCTATCAGGTGCTGAGTCACCTGACTTGCATGTCCCAGAATTTGGAATATCATCAGCATTCTTATTCCTGGGCCTCACTCTCACATATCTCTAGGATCATTTAGCTTTATCTCGACCAGGCCTGTAGTTTACAGTCATTTTATTCAATCTCAGATGTCAGATCCATCTATTCCTGGAGCAGGGCCAGCAACATAACTCAATCGCATCTCTGAAATTTAGAGCAACAATTAGAATCATGAACCATGGTGTGTAATGCAAGAAAAAGTGCAAGTTATTTATCATTAAAGTCTTTATGTGGTTCCTGTGTTTTCCCAGAGGCACAAATTCACCACTATCAATTCAGTACATTCTCTGAATTGAGTCAGGACAGACTGGAGAACCTTCGAGTGAGGCATCTGGGTAGAACTGAGTAATAAGAAAAGTATGACCACATTAATAAGGCTCTATTACAGACTATCCAGCAGTCCGGGGGAATTAGAGGAACAAGTTTGTAGAGAAACACTGATTGTTCCAAGAAACATAAAGTTTTTATAGTACTGTAGGTAATTTTAACTTTCCACATATTGACTGGGATTCCCACACTGTAAAAGGATTAGATGGGATAAAATTTGTCAAATGTGTGCAGGGAAGTTTCCTTAATCAAAATTTAGAAGTCCCAGTGAGAGAATTTGTAATATGCAATCTGTTGTTAGGGAATGAGACAGGGCTGGTGACAGACGTTTGTGTAGGGGAACACTTTGCATCTAATGATCACAGTGCATTAGCTTCAAAGCAATATGCAAAAAGATAGTTCTGATCTGCAGCAAGAAATTCTAAATTGGAGAAACACCAATTTTGATGGTATCAGAAAGGATGTGGCGGGTGTGGATTGGGACAGGTATTTTCTGCAAAGGTGGACTTGGCAAGTGGGAGGCCTTGAAAAGTAAAATTTCGAAAGAACAAAACTTGTATGTGCCTGTCAGGATAAAAGATAAAGAGGAGGTGCATGGCAAGTACAGGCAGGTTGGAACAAATGAGGAACTTATGTAGAACAAGAAATGCAAGAGAACACTTAAGAAAGAATTCAGGAAGGCTAAAAGAAGTCTTGAGGTTGATATACCAGACAAGGTGCAGGAGAATCTTAAGGGCTTCTACAAATATATTAAGAGGAAAAGGATAGCAAGGGACAAAATTGGTCCTCTGGAAGATCAGAATGGTAATCTTTCTGTGGAGCCAAAAGAGACGAGGGAGACTATAAATGAATTTTTTGCATCTGTATTTACTCAGGGGAGAGACACAGGTTCTATAGAGGTAAAGCAAAGTAGCATTGACTTCATGAATCCAATACAGATTACGGAGGAGGAAGTGTTTGCTGTCCTGGGGCAAATTAGGGTGGCTAAATCCCCAGGGCCTGGCAAGGTGTTCCCTTGAACCCTGCAGGGGGCAGTGCTTAAATTGTCGGGGCCCTAGCGGAGATATTTAAATCATCCTTAGTGACGGGTGAGGTACCAGAGGATAGGAGGATAGGTAACGGTGTTTTGCTCTGTAAGAAAGGCTCTAAAAATAAACCAGGGAATTATAGGTCAGTGAGCTTGACATCAGTAATGGAAAAGTTATTGAATGGTATTTTAAAGGGACTGGATATATAAGTATTTGGATAGACATGGACTGATTAAGAATAGTCATCATGGCTTCATGTGTGGTATGTCATGCCCAACCAATCTCATATAGTTTATCAAGGAAGTTACTAGGAAAGTTGATGAAGGCAAGGCAGTGAATGCTGTCTACATAGACTTTAGGAAGTCCTACGAGGATCAGTGCTGGGTACATTGTTGTTTGTCATTTATATCAGTGATCTGGATAATATGGTGGTTAACTGGATCAGCAAATTTATGGATGACACCAAGAGTGGGAGTGTAGTGGACAGCAAGGAAGGTTGCTATCATGGCTTTCACTGAGATCTAGCCTATTGGAAAAATGAGCTGAAAAGTGGCAGACCAGTGTGAGATTTTGCATTTCTATAGGACCTACCAGGGTAGGTGTTACACAGTGAACAATAGGTCACTGAGGAGCGCAGTAGAACAAAGAGACCTGAGAATACAGGTCCATAATTCATTGAAAGTGGTGTTACAGGTAGATAGACAGAATACAGCCGCTGGGATGTTATGTTGAAATTGTATAAGACATTGGTGAGGCCTAATTTGGAGTATTGTGTGCAGTTTTGGGCACCTACCTACTGGAAATATGTAAATAAGATTGAAAGAGTACAGAGAAGATTTACAAGGATAAAACTGGGTCTGAAGGACTTGAGTTAAAAGGAAAGATTAAATAGGTTAAGACTTTATTTGTCATGGTCCAGTCCGTGAAGTCTGGATTCCGGTTCATGGTCCAGTCCATAGTTCCTTATTCCAGGTTTTCTGGTTTTCCCTTTTTTTCTGTTGGATGCTCTAATTGAGGCAGCTGATTCACATTTTGGGCTGGCTACCTAATAGCTCCTTAGTTCAGCTTCAGTTGCTGAGAATTTGAGTTCCTTGAAGTTCTATAACTAATTATATATCCTGTGGAGGACAGAAATACACCTAGATGTGACTAAACTGCTGGAAATAGAAGAAGAAGCTTCAGTTGCTGGATTGTTCCTGTCCAAACCCCCTGTCTGTATCCATTCTCTGCCCCTGCCTCTTGAAGTCTTGCCCTGCAACCAGTGTCTGAAGCCTTGCTTCGCCTTGCCTCACCTGCACGGCTGTTTTGTTCAACCACTGGAGCAAGATAAGGAACTGTCTATTGTTGTTTGGAACTGTCTCTCTGTGTCCACACCTTCACTAGGTAGGTCTGGCTGTTTGCTGCTACCTAGTGTTGGGAACTGTCTTTGTGTCCACACCTTTGCTAGGTAGGTCCGGCCATTTGCCACTACCTAGTGTTAGGAACTATCTCGTCATGTTCAGCATTCTGTGTATGAGTCCTGGCCCTATGTCCTGTTCCTAAAAAAAGGTCCCGGCTCTATGTTCCAAGGCTCTGCGTCCCTGTCGCTCCCTCGACCAAGTCAAGGCTTCCGGCTTCATGTTCCGAGGTTCCTGTTTCCCAAGACCACATCATGTCTTCACCTAGATCTGGAGTCCAATCCCAAGTCAAGACTCAGGTTCTGGGTCCTTTTCCGGTCTCTGGCTCGGAGTCTGAACCCAAGCCTTGTCATGTCCTCGCCTTGAGGGAACCAAGCCTCATCATGTCCTCACCTCGAGGGACCCAAGCCACATCCAGTCTTGTAGCCATGTCATGTCCTCGCCTAGATCTGGGGTCCGAGCCCGAGTCAAGACCCAGATTTTGGGTCCTTGTCCAGTCTCTGGCTCGGAGACTGAGCTCAGGCTCCTAATCCCAGTTCCTTGTTCTGGTTCTGCTTGCCTAGCCAATGTTCTAGCCCAAGTCTATGTTCTTGTCCCAGCTCCTGGCCTGCATCCAGTCATGTCCCTAACTCTAGTCCTGTCCTGTTCCTAGTACTTCAGTGCCTGTGTCTTGCATTTGGGTCTGCTCCCAGCACCCCCCTTTGTGACATTATTCCTTGCAATGTAAAAGATTGAGAGGAGATTTGATAGAGGTATACAAAATTATGAGGAGTACAGATAGAGCAATTGCAAGCTGGCTTTTTCCACTGAGGTTGATTGAGACTACAACCAGAGGTTATGAGCTTAGGGTGAAAGATGAAAAGTTTAAGAAGAACACGAGGGGCAACTTCTTCACTCAGAAGGTTGTGAGTATGTGGAGAGAGAGCTGCCAGCACAAGTGGTGCAGATGAGCTCGATTTCAAAATTTAAGAGAAGTTTGGATAGGTACATGGACGGTAGGGGTATGAAGGCCTATTGTCCCAGAGAAGGTCAAAGGGAGTAGGCAGTTTAAATGGTTTGGCATGGAATAGATAGGCTGAAGGGTCTGTTTCTGAGCTGTACTTTTCTGAGTATGACTATGACTCTTATCATGTATCAAGTAAAATTCACGTTTTCTCCTTAAACAATGCACCCATGAATCATTTCATGTGCTGTTACACAAGACCTATGGACATGCTATCACTTTCCATATGAGAACCTTAGGAAACGGTGGTAAATGAAGTAGCTGGGACAGAAATCTTCTAAGAACCTGAGTCTTAAATTTCTGGTGGCACAAGGCAAATTGGACTGAAGGATGAAAAAGTGACAGAAGATCTCACATCCAAAAGTTTCCAATTTTCTCTGCCACATTTACTGTTCAATTTCATGCTAGATATGGAAAGTAATACAGTCCAAAGCATTTGTCAGTAGTACAAATTAAAGACACCATGTTCTATAATGATTATAGGTCTTTTTTTCTGAACAGCTATCCACTGGATTCAATCTGAACCTGTCTAGAAGTGGAAATTAGTTAAGGTTCACAGAGAAGCACAACAACTTATAATTCTTCGAAATAGTTTACTAAAACTTGAATAAATGCCATTAATAATTAAATACAAGGTAAAAGCACAATAAATTAAATTACTTAAGATTAAAATTACCAAAGGCAAGTCAAGTCAAGTCAAGTTTATTGTCATGTTTAAGTATGGTGAGACACAGGAACAAAGAAAAATTTGCTTGCTACAGTATCCCAGGCACAAAGGTACATACAACACAGAGAACATAAATTAGAAAAAATAACAAAACAAGACTTTAGTGCAAAAGAGACTTAAGAGAAAAAAAACACAATTAAAAATAAGTGGATAGTAATAAAGAGATGGTCCATAGTGTTCTATTGATGAGGTACAGCTAAAGATTAGGAAGCTCGCTTCAAGAATCCGCCTCGGAGGCTGAGATCACAGGGTCACCAGGAGCTGTGGGTGCACAAGTAAGAGTGCCATTATCTTCCTTTTCAAAAAAAAAGCATTGAGTGCATCTTTGCCACTTACGCTACCAATTTTGGTGCTGAAGTAAGTGATAGTGTGCAAGTCCTGTCACAGTTGAGCACCCATCCGTGAATCCAGTTTAGTCTAGAACAATCACTTCACACTTGTGAGACCCTTTTGGAGGTTGTAACTAGACTTCTTGTAAGACTCTTAATTGCCTGTCCCCAACCCCAAGATCTATCCCCCAGCAGAGTACAAACTGTTGTGCTATAATGAGACTTTCTCTCTTCTTTTCATACATCATGATCATTGTCCCTTCTTTCTGAATTCTCTTTACTTATAATTTAAAACTCAAACCTAATGTTGATAATCACAGCCTTCCATTTTGATCTTTCCACAACTGTGTCCAATTTAGGGATGTTTGATGTCTAACTGTTAGCACAACAATGGGTTGCTAAAGTTAAGTTTAGAAGTAATCTAAAGATTAATGACTATTTCATTTGATATTCACATTTGCAAATGCCTGTTACTTTGCAAATATCTTGTTACTTTGGTGATAATGTCACATTAAGCCTAGAAGACATAGGAGCAGAATTAGGCCATTCAGCCCATCGAGTCTGTTTCATCATTCTATTATGGCTGATTTATTGTCCCCCTCAATCCCAATCACCTGCCTTCTCCCCTTAACCTTTGATGCCAGTGCAACACATTCAAATCTATTTTTGTTTAGCTTTTTATGACCTACAGAACTATCTCTTCCACTTGTTTTATGTGGCCATGTTTTGTAGTTTTCATTGCTGCAAATCCCCCTTCACATTTATAACTGTAACATATGCCTTATCACTGGCCACATTGGTAATGAGCACTTGATGTTGATGATTGTGTTCAAGTTCAGCAACAATATACATTGAGAAATCGTTATTTTATAGCTTGTGACTAAAAATACAACTGTTGTAGCATTGCCATTAACAGCAGTAACAGCAATTAAACTGTCTAAATGCCTTATAACCGATTTCTGATCTGCCAGATGGATTATAATACCGAGGACATATTGAATTGCTTTTATACTTGTAGATTTCTTGTGTAAGGTTAAAAAATAATTACTTGAACTCAAAACTATAGCAGATGGCTTTTTCTTTTGGACTCGAATACTGCTTGTCACTTGCTCTCTGCAATGCTGATGTCAGTTATTCCACACTTTAATGATGAGAGGCTGAACTTTGATTTACCTCAGTGCTGCAGCTCAGATTTGTAGCTGCTTTGGTGCCTGCCTGAATTTTGTGGGGCTAGATGTTAGAAACAGGACGTAAGAGCTATGCATAATAAAGACTTTGGGAGTGAAGTCATCCATTTTCAAACACATATCAGAATTTCTTAAGCACAAATAAATAAAAGCAATAAAGTGAGCAACATGAACTTGCAATGTCACAAAAAAGGTACAATTGCAATAAGGCTGTGTGATCCAAATTTAATGAAAACTGATTCATTTTTAAATATTAATGGAAAAGAAAGGCAGTAGTGTCCATTACAGCCTTAGGTTTTCCTAAGGCCCTTTACAGCTACTGAAGAATTTGTAATGATACTTATAATGTGGGAAATACTGCAGTCAACTTAGACACAACAAAATCACACGAATAAATTGTACCTGAGTTTTTTCTTGGTTAAAGGCTAAATATATAGACAACAATAGTGCCATGGGAATATACAGTATATCATGAGGCTAGCAAGAGACTGGACCTCGTTCAACATCTTGTCTGGAAGACAGACAGTGTAACATCCGCGAATACTGTATTGAACTTCCGATCAAGATGGCACCAGCAAACAACAATTCCTCAGGCGACATATTCCAGATAGTCAAACATTTCAAATCTTAATTTTGTTTTTGAAACTGTTGGAACCTGTGACTTACAGTCCATGGTTTGCTCAAGTAAGCCGGCACTCTGCTGTCCCCAAGAAAAATCCAGGAGAGAAATGCAAGCGCAAGCTACCATGAGGAGAAGCTCAGAGATGGGGCGAGAGGCCATGGTTGACTACATTTCTCGCCAATTAAAACATTAAGGAAGGTTGAAACTATCAGGCAAACGTGGGAGAGAGTGAGCAATCGCTCTTCTCAGAGGGGCTGCTGGGTTCAAGGTGTTTGCCCCCAAAAGTTTATTAAAATTCTGAGATTTATGGATTGGACTGTAGTTCAAACTAACTGTAGTTCTATGATTTGTTTTGTGTTCTTGCCCTTTCTTTCTTGTTGCCGATTGGGGAGCTGATGGTTTGGGGTTTGATGTTCTTGTTGTATGTGAACAATCTGGTTTTTTTTGTGCGAGGGAGGGGTTAGGAGTTTGGGATTTGTACGTTTCTGTTTCTTATTTTTTCTTGACAGAGGATTATTGTCTTTTCTTTCAGCCTCTTCTATGGTTTTTCTGTATTTTATGGCTATCTGGAGAAGACAAACCTCAGAGTTGTATTCTGCATACATACTTTGATAATAAAATAAACATTTTTACCTTTTGAAGGGGTCATCCAAGATCTTTGAGCTTATCTCTGGAGTGGGATATGTACCTACAATCTTTTGTCTCAGGAGTTAAAGATGACTAGAGCTGGTCAGAATCTTCTACCATCTATTGCACGAACTTGCTGGTTCAGATCACTACATTTTGGATAGAACATTTGAAAGTAGTTTGAGGCACCTTTACTCAACATTACAAAGGCAATCCATCTCTCCTTCTGTAATATTGTTCTTTTTCAACCTGAATTTTTAAAATCACTTTCAAATCACTGTCATACAGGGAACATCGGGAGCGGACCCAAATGCAAGACGCAGACACTGAGGTACTAGGAACAGGACAAGGTTTATCAAGAAAGCAAGGGGAGTCAGGAAGTAACAACACTGGACATGGACACAGGCCCTGGATGAGACAAGGACACCAGGCGGGGGTAGGACTAAGACTAGGAAAGCAGGATCAGGACAAGGAACTAGGAACTAGGATCCTGGGCTAGGACTCCAAGCCAGGGACTAGACAGGGACCCAGAACTTGGGTCTTGACTCGAGCTCGGACCCTGGAACTAGGCAAGGACTGGACATGGCTATAGGACAGGACAAGGTACTCCAACACAGGACGAGGCACATAGACAGGATGAGAACACAAAGTCTTGACTTGGACAGGATGAGGTTCGAGGATGTGGCTTGGGCTGGACCCCGAATCTACCCCAGCACAGGACGAGGACTCTCCAGCACTGAGCTGGGTGAGGAACTCCTGGGCTGGGCGAGGCACTGGAACTAGATGAGGACACGAAGCTCAGATTTGGACAGGGCTGGAACTTGGTCTTGGAACACAGAGCCGGGACTCCTCCTTTGGAACAGGACCTAGGGCCAGGACTCTTCTTTGACATGGACACTAAACACAGGGACACAAAGAGATAGTTCCGAACTCAACGATAGATAGTTCCTTATCTTGGCGTGGCAAGGCTCCGGTATCACTCCAGCGGTTGAACTTGATGGGGATGCAGGCAAGGCTTCAGAAGGAAGAGGAAGGGAACAGTCCAGCCAAAAGAAGCTAAATCCTGAAGCTATTTATGTAGCCAGCCCGAAACTAGAATCAGGTCCCTCAATTACGGAGCCCAACGGAACAGGGAAAAATGGGGAAAACCCGGAATACAGATCTATGGACTGGACCGTGAACTGAAATGCAGACTTCACAGACTGGACCATTACAGTTCCATAGTTTAGCCTCTATTTACTGACACTACAAGGACTTTGTTTCATAGATAGAGCAAACTGAAACTGGCAAAGGAATAAGTTAGCCTTACAGCAGGAATCAGCCAGTTGCCTAATGGAAAGTAAACAGTCAACTAGATTTGATATACACTTCCTGGCACTTGTTCACAGATCCATGTGATAAATGTGGAAATTCAATGGTAACAGCAAAGTTTAAAAATAGGATAAAGGCATATTCCTTGTAACTTGATCTTTAATAACACAGGTACGGTAGTAAGTTCTCGGCCTCTTCAGCAATACTGCCTTATCAATCAACATTCTCTTCTCCAAATTTCCAATAAATAATGTTATGTCACATCCCACTGTTCCAGCATGTTCTTTTATTTATCATCCTGTCTCAAACTGAACTGTCAGGTATTTGGCACTAAGTATTGTGCAACCATCTAATCAAACATATTCTCTTTGTTCATTCTGCACTATCATTGAAACCCTCGACCCACACACTACACAAATTAAACCACAGTTGTTTTCTTACTTTTATTTCCCTTGAAGGCCATTGACCTGAAATGTTAACCCTGTTTCTCATTCCCATTTGTTAAGTATTTCCAGCACTTTTTATTTGTTATTTTGATTATTTCCATCTCTTACAAAAAAATTCACAATACTTGTAATAACTTCAATTAAATGAACCATTGAATCTTCCAGTAGATGAGATATTCTTTCATATCTTTTTGTTTTAAAATGAATGTTAATTTTTTAAATTATTATAGAAATTATAGCTTCCATAACATGCCGGAACACATCATTAGCAAACATTTCATTTCAACTTCTTTCAACATAAAATAACTTTTGGACCTAAACTCAAATATGTTACTCCTTTAATAATTATTCTATCATCTCCAAAATATCAAACACATTTGAAATCTCTCATTTTCTTCTCCAGCATTCCCATGAATATATACTATTTTAAGTCTTCAATAAATATTTTTATCACCATTGTAATCATGGTTCAAATTATTTAAACCTATGAAATGATAAATGATAATATAAGTGAGCTACCTTTGTACTTAGGTTTACACTCAGGAATAAAAAGTCAGAACTTCACAGCGGTGTTTTTGGAACTGAGCTGCAACCAGACACTGAGTGGGGTTCATTAGAAAGGCAGAATAAAAATAAGGCATGTGCAGGCAGAGCAGCCGCTCTTGCGGCGGCCATTGTTGGGAGTGGCTTTGGCTCATCAAGCTTGGGAGACGTTAAGTATCTTTTTGTTCTTAATTGTTTATTTGTCATCTGTTAGGGCACAGTAGCTGCCATAAGAATGGCTCTGGGGCAGTGTTTTGTACTGTGTGGGAGTTCTGGGAGACTTCCAGACTTCTGGATAAACACGTTCTCACCAGGTGCACTGAGCTGCAGCTCCCCAGAGAACGTGTTAATGAACTGGAGCTGCTGCAGCTCGATGACCTTCAGCTCATATGGGAGAATGAGGTGGTGATTGATTGGAGATTTAGGGAGGTAGTCACCTCAAGGTTACAGGAGACAGATAGCAGAGTGACTATCAGAGGCAATAAGGGAAATGCACAGCCAGAGCAGAGCACACCCGTGCCATTCCCCTCAATAATAATACTTTAGATACTGTCGGGGGGATGACCTACCAGGGAGGAACCACAGCAACCGGGTGTCTGGCACTCAGTCTGGTGCTGTGGCTCAGAAGAGCAGAGGGATAAAGGGGAATGCACAGATGATAGGAGATTCCACATTCAGAGGAACAGAGGTGGGATTCCGTGGATGCAATAGAGGTGATATGTTGCCTCCCAGGTGTCAGGGTCAGGGATGTCTCAGATCGGGACTATGGAATTCTCAAGTGGGAGGGCAAGCAGCAAGAAATCTTGATACATATTGGCACGAATGACATTGGTAGAAAAGATGAGGTCTTGAAGAGAGATTTTAGGGAGTTAGGTAGAAAGCTGAAAAATAGAGCCTCCAGTGTAGTAATCTCTGGATTTCTGCTTGTGCCACATGCCAGTGAGAGTAAGCGTGGGATGATTTGGCAGGTAAATGTATAGATAAGGAACTGGTGCAGGGGACAGTTTACGGATCATTGGAATCTCTTCTGGGGAAGGTACGATCAGTACAATAGGGGCAGGTTACACCTGAACCCAAGGGGGACCAGTATCTTGCAGGCAGGTTTGCTAGAGCTGTTTGGGAGGGTTTAAATTAATTTGGCAGGGGAATGGGAACCAGAGTGATAGTGCTGAGAATGAGGTAGTTGGTTTACAAGCAGAAGCAGTGTGTGGTGAGCCTGCTAGCAAGCAGAGGCTGGTGATAGGGCAAGAGTTCAGTCAACTGGATGAGTTACAATGTAAAAGGCAAACAAAATCAAAAAGGGTGATTACAGGACTGAAGGTGTTATATTTAGAAGTGTGCAGAATACGGAATAAGGAAGATTAACTTGTAGCACAGTTACAGATTGGCATGTATGACGTTGTAGGGGTCTCAACGTCATACATGTCAAAGAAAATTATAGCTGGGAGCTTAACGTCCAAGGATACACATTGTATTGAAAGGAGAGGCAGGTAGACCGAGAGGGTGCTGTTGGTTTGTTGGTAAAAAGGAAATCAAATCACTAGGAGGAAGTGACATAACATCAGAAGGTGTTGAATCTTTGCGGGTAGAGCTAAGGAACTGCAAGGATAAAAAGACCCTCAGGAATTACTGAGGCACGAGAGAGGAGCTGACCAAAATTGACTGGAAGGGGACACAAGCAGGGATGGCAGCAGAGCAGCAATAGCTGGAATTTCTGGGAGCAATTTGGAAGACACAGGATACGTATATACATCCCAAAGAGGAAGAAGTGTTCTGAAGGCAGGATGACACAACTGTGGCTGGCAAGAGAAGTCAAAGCCAAAGAGAAGGCATATAATAGAGCAAAAATTAGTAGGATGTTCAAGGATTGGCAAGCATTTAAAAACCAACAGAAAGCAACTAAATAAGTCATAAAGATGGAATGCAAAGGTAAGCTAGTCAGTAATATTAAAGAGGATATCAAAATTTTCTTCAGATACACAAAATGTAAAAGAGAGGTGAGAGGAGTTAGCAGACCACTGGGAAATGATGCTGGAGAGGGAGTAATGGGGGCAAGGAGATGGTGGTTGAACTAAATAAGTACTTTGGATGAACCTTCATCGTGGAAAACACTAGCAGTATGCTGGAAGTTCGAGAATGTTGGGGCAGAAGAGCATGAAGCTGCCATTACTAGAGAAGAGTTTCTTGGGAAACTGAAATCTCTGAAGGTCGATAAGTCACCTGGATCAGATGGTATAGGCCCCGGGGTTCTGAAAAACGTAGCTAAAGAGATTGTGGAGGCATTAGTAATGAAATTTCAAGAATCAATTGATTCATTGTTTCAGAGGAATGGAAAATTGCAAATGTCACACCACTCTCCAAGGAAGGAGAGAGGCAGAAGAAAGGAAATTATAGGCCAGTTAGTCTGACCTCAGTAGTTGAGAGGATGTTGGAGTCAATTGTTAAGGATGTGGGTTTTAAGGCACATGACAAAATAGACTGAAGTCAGCATGGTTTCTTTAAGGGAAATCTTGCTTGACAAATCTGTTGGAATACTTTGAAGAAATAACAATCAGGAAAGACAGCAGACTTGGATGCTCGGAAGGTATTTAACTAGGTGCCATACATGAAGCTACTTAAAAAGTAACGAGTCCATGGTATTACAGGAAAGATGCTAGTTTGGCTGATAGGCTGGTAGCAAAGAATGGGAATAAAGGCAACTGTTTCTGGTTGGCTGCCAGTGATAGTGGTGCTCTACAGGGGTCTTTGATGGGACCAATTCTTTGTACGTTATTTGTCAATGACTTGGATGATGGAATTGATGGCTTTATAGCCAAAGTTGCAGTTGATACAAAGATAGTTGGGAGGGCAGGTATTTTTGAGGAAGTAGGGAGGCTACAAAGGACTTGGACAGATTAGGAGAATGGGCAAAGAAGTGGCAGATGGAATACAGTGCCAGGAAGGGTATGGTCATACACTTTGGTGAAGAAATAAAAGTGTAGACTATTTTCTAAATGGAGAGAAAATTCAAAGGTCTGAGGCCCAAAGAGATTTGGAATTCCTCATGCAAGATTCACTAAAGGTTAATTTGCAGGTTGAGTCAGAATGCAAATGTTAGCATTTACTTCAAGAAGACTACAATATTAAAGAAAGGATGCAATTTTGAAGCTTTATAAAGCACTGATGAGGCCTCACTTGGAGTATTGTGAACAGTTTTGAGCACCTTAACTAAGAAAGGATGTGCTGACATTGGAGAAGGTTCAAAGGAGGTTCTTGAAAAGGATTCTGGGATGGAAGCGCTTGTCATATGAGGAGCGTTTGATGTTCTGGGTCTCCGAAGAATGAGGGGTGACCTCATTGAAACGTATCAAAAGTTGAAAGGCTGTGATAGAGTGGATGTCAAGAGGATGTTTTCTATGGGAAGTGGAAAGGGCGCCTGAGACCAGGAGACACAGCCTCAGAATACAGGGGTGTCCTTTTACAACTGAGATAAGAAAGTATTTCTTTAGCCAGAGAGTGGTGAATCTGTGAAATTCATTGCTACAGGCAGCTGTGGAGGCCAAGTCATTGGGTATAGTTAAGGCAACAGTTGATAGATGCTTGATTGGTCAGGGCATGAAGGAATATGGGGAAAAGGCAGAGGATTGGGGCTGAGAGGGAAAATCAATCAGTGAAGATCGACATGCTGAAGCAGACCCAATGGGGCAATGTCTTAATTCTGCTCCCACATCTTATGGTTTTTATGCCTTCCAACTAAAAGACACTGGGTTGGAAATGAGCCTTCAGCCATTTCCTCCAAATCAAAGGCAATGGAATAGAATTTTTCAAGAGACACACCACTATCATGTTAGTATGCTGAAGGTTCAATGCCATTGCTTCTGATTTTTCACTCTGCCATTGGGTTCACCATTGAACTCAATGGCAGAATAGTGACTTGCTGCAAAGAGAACCAATATGAAGATGGGTTGACATTAGAATCAAGTCTCAACTTGTTTAAATGGGATCACCAATGCTCAAGAAAAAGTAAGGTAAGTAGTCTATTTATTATGTTTCTAATAATTTCTTACCAACTAGTTTCCCCATTTTTAAAGTAAAATTAAAATGATTTTAAAGTGTTGAGGTGCATTGAAAGCAGTAGAGAGAATTAAATCCTGTTTTAAAAAAACCTTTAATGACCAGCCAGCTGCCTCTCACAGCACACTGGGTATGGAGCATCAGTCTACAATTCCTGAGGCCTGCTCAATGCTCAGGGCTGTTCCACATCAATGGCTCCATATCTGACAAGTACAAACCCAGTCATGTGCGAGTCTGGGCTGCAAACAGTAGCAGCAGGTCAGCTCCAGGACAATCCAGCTAAGTGTGCATTTCATCCCTGACCACTGTTGTATTTCCACTTCAATACCTTCAATTTACCTTGGGGCATCAAGGCCCATTAAACCGAAGGCATTGAATTTTAATTCTCTGACTATAGTGCAACCAAGCAGCAGGACAGAGATTCAAAGATTACAACAGCACGCTTGTGAACCAGCTGTAACTCTGGACTGATTAGAGATAGTCAACATAGCTTTGTGTGTGGTGAGTCATCGCCAACAAATATTGTAGTGTTTCTCAAGGAAATTACCAGGAAAGTGGATGAAGGTAGGACAGTGGATGTTGGCTACATGGACTTTAGCAAGGTCTTTGACAAGAACCTGCATGGGATGTTGGTCAAGAAGGTTCAGTCGCTTGGGATTCAAGATGAGGTAGTAAATTAGATCGGACATTGGTATCAGAGGAGAAATGAGAGAGCAGTGGTAGGCGGTTGCTTCTTTGTGGTGTGCTGCATGGATTGGTGTTGGGTCAGTTATTGTTTATCATCTGTATCAATGATCTGAATGATAATGTGGTAAACTGGATCAGCAAATTTGCAAATGGCACCAAGTTTGGGGTGTAGTGGACAGCGAGGAAGACTACCAAAGCTTGCAACAGGATCTGAACCATCTGGAAAAATGGGCTGAAAAATAGCAGATGGAATTTAATGCAGACAAGTGTGAGATGTTGCACTTTGAAAGATCCAACCAGGGGACAGTAGCATGTAAAAGTCTTAGGCATGTGTAGAAAAAACCCAGCAAGGTGAAGATGCTTTTAAAAATAAGGAAAAGAAAAGTTTCTAAATATGAAAAATTACTATAATGTGAAGTAAACAGTAAAAAACTAAATCTAATCAATATTTGGTGTGACCACCCTTTGCATTTAAAACTGCATTAATTCTCTAAGGTATTGTTGTGAAGTTTTATAAGAAAATCAGCTAGAAGGTTTTTCCAAGCATCTTGGAGAACTTTCCATGGTTCTTCTGCAGACTTTGCCTGTCTTACTTGCTTCTGTCTCTCCAGGTAATTCCAGCCAGCCTCAGTGATGTTGAGATCAGAGTCCTGTGGAGGTCATACCATCTGTAGCAGAACTCCTTGTTCTTCTTTTCACTGAAGATAGTTCTTAATGACCTTTGCCGTGTGTTTGGGGTCATTGACCTGCTGCAGGATGAAGTTGGGATCAATCCGAAGTCTCCCTAATGGTATTGCATGATGTATGAGAATCTCCTTGTACTTACCAGCATTGACGATTCCATTAATTCTGACCAGATCACTAAATCCATTTGCAGAAATGCAGCCCCAAACCTGTAGGGAACCTCCACTGTGCTTCAATATTGGCTGCAGACACTCATCCATGTAGTGCTCTCGAACTCTTGGAGAGAGTTGGTGACAAATTGCCACCTGCTTGAGTGAAAAATTTCAAATTTTGACTCATCAGTCCAGAGCACTCGTTGCCATTCTTCAGCACCCCAGTCCTTGTGGGGTTTTTTTTGTGCATAGGTGAGTCTCTTGGTTTTGTTTCCGCTTCAGTGGAATGGCTTTTTGGCATCAACTCTGCCATGAGGACCACTTCTGACAAGACTTCCCCCGACTGTAGAGGAGTATACTTGGATTCCAGTAGTTTATGTGAATTCAGAGCTGATAGCAGTGCTGGACTTCTGATTTAGAAGCGGCATCAGTTTGGTGTACCTCTCATCTGTTGCACTCAGTTTCTGTGGCTGAACACTGTGTTTCTGGTCCACAACCTTGCCAGTTTCTTTGTGCATCATTTGAATAGCTTGGACAGCACATCTTGGAACTCTTGTCTGCTGGAAAATTGCTGCTTGGGAGAGAACTTGCTGATGCAGGATGACCTTCTGTCTTGCTGTTATGCTCACTCTTGCCATGGTGTGAAAATTGATGATCTGAAGGTTAAACTGTCACATCTGCCACTCCCTCACCTTTTAGTTTGCTTGTCCTTCGCTCAGACTGCTTCCTTCTATACCCATTTCAGTTAATCAGTTTATTTCATTTAACTCATTATGCCTTGGATCATTAACATCCTGTTTGTTATCGTTGTTTAATACTGGGCTATATATCTTCAAATAAATCAAGTTTTTATTTAAAAAGTGGTCTATTACTTAATATGTTATTTTCTTTAACAAAATACAAAATTTTCTCTGTTACATTCAATTTTTTGAGAAAATGAATGTGTAGAAATCTAAAATGTGCTCTTTTATATTAATACACTAATGCAGAAGACAAAGAATAAACATCTAAAACAAAAATTATGTAAAACATCTAGGGTACCTATGACTTTTGCACAGTACTGTAAGTCTTACATAGAGTTTGCTGATGACACTGCTGTCGTGGAGTGAATGGAAGGTGGTGATAAATCAGCATATCGGAGGGAGACTGAAAATCTAGTTGGGTAGTGCCACAACAACAACCTCTTACTCAATGTCAGCAAGACTAAGGAGCTGATTATTAAGTGCATTAATGAAGAAAGCATGGCAGTGCTTCTACTTCCTCAGGAGTTTGCAAAGATTCAACATGACATCTAAAACTTTGACAAATTTCTATAGATATGGAGTAGAGAGTATATAGACTGGCTGCATCACAGCCTGGTATGGAAACACCAATGCCCTTGAACGAGAAATCCTACAAAAAGTAGTGGATATGGCCCACTACTTCTGTCCATTGAGTACATCTACACGAAGCGTTGTCACAGGAAAGCAGCATCTATCATCAGGGACCCCCACCAGCCAGGACATATGCTCTTCTCTCTACTACCATCAGGAAGAAGGTACCAAAGCCTCAGGAATCCCACCACCAGGTTCAGGAACAGTTATGAAAACTCAACCATCAGGCTCTTGAACCAAAGGGGATAACTTCACTCAACCTCACTTGCCCCATCATTGAAATATTCCCATAACCTATGGACTCACTTTCAAGGACTCAGGACAGAATATGTGGGCTGCGGGGCCTTTTTCTGCTCTGTAGTGCTCTGTGACTCAGACAACAAGCACCATGCTTTGTAACTAAAGAAGCTGGGACACCAACGTTTTTGATTATTGGTGCCCTGTTGCAAACAATTAAAGGACAACTGGGGTACAACGTAAGACAATGGGCATTCAGAATCCAGGGACGCACAGGTGTATTAAAGGGAAAATCATTGATCCACATCTACTCTGATTCTGCAGCTTCTGAGCTAACTGACCAGGCCCATGATGGAACAGAAAATTATTCCATAGATGGTGCAGGAAATACGTGATCAGACAGGAGAATGGAGAATCCCACTCTTTCAGCTACTTACAGTCATTTTATTATGGCATGATCAGAGGTAAAGGATATATTAAAACAACTTAGCTTCTACCCCATCTGCTTCCACATCCAGCTCATTATCCACACCTTCTGCCATCTCCAAAGGAATCCTACCACTAAACATATCTTTACCTCCCCCCTCCCTGTTTTCCACAGAGATCCATCCCTCCCCTGATTCCCTTGCCCACTTGTCCCTCCTGGCATTTACCCCTGCAAAGGGCCGAAGTGCTCCTGATGTGGTCTCCTGTACTTCGGTGAAACCCATCATAAATTAGGGGACTGTTTCGTTGAGTACCTCTTCCCCATCCACCACAAGCACAACTTCCTGGTGACCAAATATTTTACTTCTGATTCCCATTCCTGTTCTGATGTGGCGGTCCTGCCTCCTCTTGTGCCAAGATGAGGCCACCCTCAGAGTGGAAGAGCAACATCTGATGGGTAACCATCAACCTGATGCCATGAATATCAATTTCTCCTTTCAGTAAACATATTCCACCCCCTCCACTCTGACTTTTTACTTCTTGTCACCTGCCTATCACTAACCGCCAGGTCCCATCGTCCTTTCCCTTTATCCTATGATCCACTGTCCTATCGGATTCCATCTCCAACCTTTGGCCTTTCCCACTCACCCTGCTTCACCTATCAACTTCCAGCTAGCTTCCTTACCCTCCACCCTCAACCTTTTTATTTTTGCATCATCCCTATTCCTTGTCAGTCCTGAAGAAAGGCCTCAGCCTGAAACATTGACTGTTTATTAATTTCCATAGATGCTGCTTCACCTTCTGAGGTTCTCCAGCATTTTGAGTGTATTGCTTCACTACATAATGCCTTATATCTAATTTCTTGTCAGGCCTAAGCACACACACATTCATATACCATATACACATATGAAATATGCACCTACGTTCAACACATCAAAACTACAAGCACATACATTCCAACATGCACTTTCAGATATGCTGTAGCGTATAGGCACTGAAAACACTTGTGCATAACACTAAGCGGCAGAAAACGCTGGTGGGAGTTCTGTCCAGGCCACCTAACAGTAGTAGTGAAGTTGGCGATGGCATTAAACAGGAAATTAGAAATGCGTGCAAAAAAGGAACAGCAGTTATAATGGGTGACTTCAATCTACATGTAGATTGGGTGAACCAAATTGGTAAGGGTGCTGAGGAAGACGATTTCTTGGAATGTATGCGGGATAGTTTTCTGAACCAGCATGTCGAGGAACCAACTAGAGAGCAAGCCATTCTAGACTGGGTATTGAGCAATGAGGAAGGGTTAGTTAGCAATCTTGTCGTGCGAGGCCCCTTGGGTAAGAGTGACCATAATATGGTGGAATTCTTCATTAAGATGGAGAGTGATATAGTTAATTCAGTAACAAAGGTTCTGAACTTAAAGAAGGGTAACTTTGAAGGCATGAGACGTGAATTAGCTAAGATGGACTGGCAAATGATACTTAAAGGATTGACGGTGGATATGCAATGGCAAGCATTTAAAGGTTGCATGGATGAACTACAACAATTGTTCATTCCAGTTTGGCAAAAGAATAAACCAGGGAAGGTAGTGCACCCATGGCTGACAAGGGAAATTAGGGATAGTATCAATTCCAAAGAAGAAACATACAAATTAGCCAGAAAAAGCAGCACACCTGAGGACTGGGAGAAATTCAGAGTCCAGCACAGGAGGACAAAGGGCTTAATTAGGAAAGGGAAAAAAGATTATGAGAGAAAGCTGGCAGGGAACATAAAAACTGACTGTAAAAGGTTTTATAGTTATGTGAAAAGAAAGATTGGTTAAGACAAATGTAGGTCCCTTACAGTCAGAAACAGGTGAATTGATCATGGGGAACAAGGACATGGCAGACCAATTGAATAACTACTTTGGTTCTGTCTTCACTAAGGAGGACATAAATAATCTTCTGGAAATAGTAGGGGACCAAGGGTCTCGTGAGATGGAGGAACTGAGGGAAATGCATGTTAGTAGGGAAGTGGTGTTAGGTAAATTGAAGGGATTAAAGGCAGATAAATCCCCAGGGCCAGATGGTCTGCATCCCAGAGTGCTTAAGGAAGTAGCCCAAGAAATAGTGGATGCATTAGTGATAATTTTTCAAAATCCTTTAGATTCTGGATTGGTTCCTAAGGATTGGAGGGTGGTAATGTAACCCAGCTTTTTAAAAAAGGAGGGAGAGAGAAACTGGGGAATTATAGACCGGTAAGCCTGACATCACTGGTGGGGAAAATGCTAGAGTCAGTTATCAAAGACATGATAACAGCACATTTGTAAAGCGGTGAAAACATCGGACAAAGTCAGCATGGATTTGTGAAAGGAAAATCATGTCTGACGAATCTCATAGAATTTTTTGAGGATGTAACTAGTAGAGTGGATAGGGGAGAACCAGTGGATGTGGTATATTTGGATTTTCAAAAGACTTTTGACAAGGTCCCACACAGGAGATTAGTGTGCAAACTTAAAGCACATGGTATTGATGTGGATAGAGAATCGGTTGGCAGGCAGGAAGCAAAGAGTGGGAATAAACGGGACCTTTTCAGAATGGCAGGCAGTGACTAGTGGGGTACCGCAAGGCTCAGTGCTAGGACCCCAGTTGTTTACAATATATATTAATGACTTAGACGAGGGAATTAAATGCAACATCTCCAAGTTTGTGGATGACATGAAGCTGGGCAGCAGTATTAGTTCTGAGGAGGATGCTAAGAGGATGCAGGGTGACATGGATAGGTTAGGTGAGTGGGCAAATTCATGACAGGTGCAATTTAATGTGGATAAATGTGAAGTTATCCACTTTGGTGGTGTTACGTACCCCGTAACTGGGTTGCCAAACCAGCAGAAATAGATCACTCAGTTGGAATCTGGATTACTAGAACTAAGAAAGTTTTATTAAAGAAACAAGCAACACAGTACTCTAATCAAAAGGATAATGAATGCAACATTTCAGCAATGATAAACATACATGTACACAGAATTAAGATAACAGGATCATTCAAGCTCTATCGTTGTCTAGGGGTAAATGACCAGTTTCAAAGTGACGCAAAGTTCAGTTCAATTTAGTTTAGTTCAGTTCAGTTCGCAGTAATCGCTGCCGTGGCGATGGACAGTGGGGGGAAGGAGAGAGAGAGCAAAACGAATGAATATTCAAAAACAGCTTCCACACAGACCTTCGCAGTCAGCTTTCGTGTGAGCCCTTTGTGATGTCATCTGAGGTCACCGACCGTAACCCCTCCGTTTCCAGATACGATCATTTCTCTGCGGTGAACCCGGCACCCGGGCAAGGGTGGACACACACCAGGTTCCCGCCGATCGTGCCTTTCCACCCTGTGCGTCTATGGCCTGGTCCCGCAACCGGCCTTCCAAAACTTCCCACCGACTTGTGAGAGACGCACCGCTTCCAGGGTCTCGTTACCTCAGGTTTCGTGTGTGCCCTGCCTTAGCGAACCTGTCCCTTTTTATCCCCCTGCTGGGGTATCGCCTGTCCATCACTTCAAACAGTTCAGGGTTCAAAGGGGGAGCCGATCTTGACAGCTTTCCTTCCCTTCATTAACATCTCCAAATGCTGCTCCATTGTTTTCCTTATCTCTCTCTCTCCTGAAGCCAGGTGGCAGACCAACTGCTGATCCCACTGGTGCCAGCACAGGACAGTTAACATCTTAATCTATGTGTATTCTTGTCACACTTCCCCCCTTTAAGGATTTTTACCGGGGTAAAAATTACAAACATGAATACATTATTTGATACACACAAATATACATCTTTATCAGCTATTTGGCTAATACAGCGAATTTGAAGTTGTCAACACCTGACAGACAGTCAGCCATCACATTTTCTGTTCCTTTTATATGTGTTATTAATAATCCCTTAGACCAGGCTCCAATTTAGTAAACTTCATAGTGGCCAAAAACACTGATGAATTGCGATCAATGTAACCTCTCATTGGGTTTCGTCCCGGACCACAATAACAAGGGTCGTCCCATTCCGACTTAGTTTTCTCTCGCAAGGGCTTAGTAGGAGGGGGAGGGGTAGTAACCGCAGAGTTATTGCAAAACTTCCTACAGTACCCCACCATCTCCAAGAGCCTTCTGAGGGCCTTCTTGTCTGTCGGGGTTGGGATGTCAGAGATAGCCTGCACTGTAGCTTGCATCGCTGCCAGCTGCCCCTGTGTCACCACAATTCCCAGGTAAGTGACCTTCGTGTGGCCGAACTCATTTTTTTCAAGGTTCACTATCAAGCTGGCTTCAGACAGCCGTATTACATCGCCAATACACACCTCTGTGTTCGTCAGACCTTTAGTCACTGAATTACTCATTCTATAGGGGTGCCAATATATATTAATGACTTTGACGAGGGAATTAAATGCAGCATCTCCAAGTTTGTGGATGACATGAAGCTGGGCAGCAGTATTAGTTCTGAGGAGGATGCTAAGAGGATGCAGGGTGACTTGGATAGGTTAGGTGAGTGGGCAAATTCATGGCAGGTGCAATTTAATGTGGATAAATGTGAGGTTATCCACTTTGGTGGTGTTACGTACCTCGTAACTGGGTTGCCAAACCAGCAGAAATAGATCATTCAGTTGGAGTCTGGATTACTAGAACTAAGAAAGTTTTATTAAAGAAACAAGCAACACAGTACTCTAATCAAAAGGATAATGAATGCAACAGTTCAGTAATGATAAACATACATGTACACAGAATTAAGATAACAGGATCAATCAAGCTCTATCGTTGTCTAGGGTGCCAGCACAGGACAGCTAACATCTTAATCTATGTGTATTCTTGTCACAGTGGCAAGAACAGGAAAATAGATTACTATCTGAATGGTGGTCGATTAGGAAAAGAGGAGGTGCAACGAGACCTGGGTGTCAATATACACCAGTTATTGAAAGTGGGTATGCAGGTACAGCAGGCAGTGAAAAAGGCGAATGGTGTGCTGGCATTCATAGCAAGAGGAGTCGAGTACAAGAGCAGGGAGGTACTACTGCAGTTGTACAAGGCCTTGGTGAGACCACACCCGGAGTATTGTGTGCAGTTTTGGTCCCCTAATCTGAGGAAAGACATTCTTGCCATAGAGGGAGTACAAAGAAGGTTCACCAGATTGTTTCCTGGGATGGCAGGACTTTCATTTAATGAAAGACTGGATCGACTAGGCTTATACTCTCTAGAATTTAGGAGATTGAGGGGGGATCTTATTAAAAGTTATAAAATTCTAAAGGAATTGGACAGGCTAGATGCAGGAAGATTGTTCTCTATGTTGGGGAAGTCCAGAACGAGGGGTCACAGTTTGAGGATAAAGGGGAAGCCTTTTAGGACCGAGATGAGGAAAAACTTCTTCACACAGAGAGTGGTGAATCTGTGGAATTCTCTGCCACAGGAAACAGTTGAGGCCAGTTCATTGGCTATATTTAAGAGGGAGTTAGATATGGCCCTTGTGGCTAAAGGGATCGGGGGTGTGGAGAGAAAGCAGGTACAGGGTTCTAAGTTGGATGATCAGCCATGATCATACTGAATGGCGGTGCAGGCTCAAAGGGCTGAATGGCCTACTCCTGCACCTATTTTCTATGTTTCTAAAACAAACTCAAAATGTACAGCGATGTGCATTAACGCACAGGTACAAATTAACATAAACATACACATCAAAGCACAAGCAGAGACATGTCCAAACCCAAAAACACATTTACAAGCATAAAGTACACACATAAAAAAACACATTTAAATGCAAACTTATAAACAGCAAATACTTTTTCAACAGTATATGCGTTTTCAAAAACTGTTTCTTCGAACACATTTTATTATACAAGAAATGCATTGTCATATCTTGAGAATTTTGATCATGGTTTTCATCATAGGAATGAGCTGTGTTGAAGGATTATGTTTCAAACCATCAGTTTGAAAAATTCATACTGAAAATCTCTCCGCTGGATAGATGAGTCAGTATGAAATATCAGAATTGATAGATGATTATAATTATCATTCTATGTTCATTAGGCCAGGATGTCCTTTATTGAATGTGGGACGGTGATAATTTTCCCTTCAAGCTGCAACCCTTGGGAGTGGGAGAAGCATTTTAATACCAGTCCTACTGATTAATTACTTTTCAGAATAAAAGAGAACCTGTTTTTTGGTCAAGCATGTGATGAGGAGATCTGCACGAAGTCTTGGGAGGTAACTTTGTCCAGCAGGAAGATGGTTGTTCATGTGTAACCCCAGAGAAAGGGCTACAAAGTTAACTATAAAAATGTTAAATGTATTTGTAAACAGAGCTAGTGTACCAGATGCTTAATACTTGCCTTGCTTTTCAAGGATTCTACAGTTATCTGCATTAGGATAGAATTAATCAGCTCTGTTTGTCTGAATAAGAATTGCTCACAAGAAATTTATGAACTAGATTAGCAATTTACTATCACTGATTTAAGGGACTGTGACAACTTCATCGACCCCCAAATCAAGCCTGGTGCATTTTAAGGCAGGTCAATTAATAAACAAGCAAACGGCCCACAGGGAAAAAAATGCAAAGTCTTTGGATCCTAAGGTAACTGCAGGTGCAACTGAGAAGTGTAACTCCAGACATGAGTAGTCGTATTGCAGTTAAAGAACCACCGGTGCCTGCTCATAAAGACATCCCAGGAAAAGCAGCCACGCTCTATCCACTCTCCCATGTAACTTCACTCTACAATAAACTCCTACCTATAATGTGATAAATGTTTCATCATTTCACTGGACATAGATGCAGTGAAACTATTTTGCATTTACTCTGGAACACAGTTCAAGGCTGATTTAGTGGAAGAGCCCATTGATATTAGTCATGTCCCTGGAATAATAGAATCTTAACTGAATTTCTGGTATCTATCTAACTATCGATCTACCCAGCTGGTTAACAATATTGCAGAGTGCTGGCAATCTACCCTTTTAGTCTAAATATTCTTTATCCTTCAACTCTGGAAGATTTACGCAGGACTCACCATGGCAACTAGTCAAGATATTCTGACTCACTCCTTACAAGTTGCCTCTCGCCACCACCGACCCTCCTCCCCCCAAGAATTTCTTTTATTCCAAAAAAAAATCAGACCTTTGTCTCTAGGATTAACACAATTTTCCCTTTTGATCAACACACACAAAAAAATGCTGGTGAATGCAGCAGGGCAGGCATGTTTGCGTTTCCCTTTTGATTGTATCATTGCCACCTTGTGGCCTGAAATAGACATGTTTGGTTTACATACACTAGAACAATAAGGGTGGAGGATAGTGGTGATCAAAAGCCTAAAGAATACTTATCCATATTCACAATTACAAGTCTCTTTTGAAGAAGGAGGTAGAGTCAGCTAAGGTGAGCACTTGCTACTTTGGTGACACTGTCACATTGTAAAGGTCCAGAAAAAAAAAGCCTTTATCGTTGCATAAACAAATACTTCATCATTTCCTTTCCAGCTTTCAAAAAACTTGAGTAGTTCAGCACTGACACTGAATCTCCACAATACCCCGAGGAAGGAAATGCAGTCAATTTTTGGTGAATTTATGCTTTATCATGAGTTATTCATTCTTGCTGAAAGTATCTGACCGTAATGTCAATCAGTCAGCCTTTGTAAGAGTTAGTCACAGTGGATACAAATTTTTCTGTTTTTTCTTGTTTTGTTGGAATATAATAGTCAGTCTCAGCCCTGTGAAACAAAACATATGTATTGTATTAAGAAAGTAACAATATAAATGTTTGAGATCATGATGCGTGAATAAAATATGGACAATGGGGATATCCATTTTGCAAGAACTGCCCATCTTGATTTAATACATAATATAATTGAAATGTATAAAACACCGGTCTCAACTTGACTTGCTGCTGTTGACTTCTTTTTACCTTTTCAGTTCCATTGTTCTCTTTGTAAATATGTTGCCCTCATCCATCTGTGTGAGCCCTTTGTTTCAAAGGATAGCAGATAATGACCCCATGAGATGCTTTCACAATGTTTGTTCTGATTTTAGTGCCATGAATTCATTTGCTCATTATACTATTGTTAAGTAAACATAGATATCCAAGAGGAACAATTAATTTCAAGCAGCTGGCAATGTTATCATGAGCAAATGGTATTTTTCGAATAGAGATTCTTTTACAAAGCCCTGGGCAAATTGTAACAATCCACACTATTTGAAAGTTAGTATCTTGGGAACAGTTTCACAGCAGAGAATCATTGGTTTTTGAGAAGCCTTCATTTTACTGACATTAAAGTTATCCAAGCATTTTCAATTAGAAGAATTATGAATTATCTGCCCCAATAATTGTTTAACATCTACAAGAAAACAGAAAGCAGTACAAAGCAAAATATATTGTTCTCCTACTTCCATTGGCTTGAACTGAGCTGGTTCCTACCTCAACATCCATGCTGCCTACTTGTCCATATGCACCCTTTCTTAATGCAAACCTTCAGCAGGGTGATCCTCTACATTTGACATGAATCCCAGAAGTGGGGAGGGCTCCACGTAGTAAACAGTCTTCAGCTGGTGTATCCCGAGGCCCCACCTCCTTGTAAAGCCCCGACAAATCTTAGGCAGTTCACCTTTTAAACTGTAATGGCCCTTGCTAGCCACCAACACTTGAAACCATGCAAATAGGAATAATTAAGAGAAAATATAGAATCAGTTTTAAACTAAATCAATTTTTATTAGAGGCACTCCAAGAACACAAGGGTAAGCTATTGTGCCCCTCAAACTTGCAGAACTATTTAATATGATCATGGCTGATCTATGCTGGCCTCAACTTCTCGAATCCTCTACTGTGCTATTTCTTCATACCCCTCTATTCTTCTATCAGAGAGAAGGCCATGTCCAGTTTAAATACTTCTAATGATCTCATTTCCACTACCCACCAACCACCAGGGCAGAGAATTCCAGAGGTTTATTACCCTCTATGAGAAAATAAATCCTACTCACCTCAACCTGAAATGACTATCCCCTAATTCTTCTGTTCGAGATTCTCCCAAAAGTTAAAACATCCCAGCATCTACCCTGTCAAGCCCATTTGGATCTCATGTTTGAATAATTTCACTCCTCTTTCTGCTCAGCTCCAAATACAGGCTCAGGCTATTTAGTCTCTCTTGATAGGACAACACTCTCATCCCAGGAGTTAGCCTGGTGAATCTCTTTTACATTGCTGCCGATATTACTGTATCTTCTGTTTGGGTTGGAGAGCCAGAACTGCATGCAATATTACAGGAGCAGCCTCACCACCACCCTGTATAATTACATAAATTTTCTTATTTTTAAACTTGAGCCCTTTTGCAAAGGAAGCCACAATGCTGTTTGCTTTCTCACCAATGGCTTTTTTGCATTGAACATGTAACTTGCTTTTCACTTGCTTTTTCTCAACATTTAGATAATAATCCAGCTTTTGATCTCTCTTACCAAGGGGAAAATCACCTCTATTACCTCATACTTCCCCAGATTACACTCCATTTGCCAGTCTTTTATTTACTCAGACAATTTATCCATATTCCATTGCAGAATCACAACATACCATCAAAATATTAACAAACAAGTAAAATACCAAAATAAAATAAACCACTTAGCTGCATTTGTGACAAGAGACCAAGTGCTGGAGCATCCAAGGCTGGAAGCAAGACACGATGTGAGAATGAAATGAGAACAGAACACTAAACTAGGTATTAGACGATAATCATAGTAGAGCTGATGATTGAGCATTGATCCTCCATTCAGGTGCTTCTTAAATATTGAAATCCTGGTGCCAAAACACTGCTGCCAAATAGCAGAATGGTCTTGGATCCTAAAAGGGGCTGCATTAGCTATCCATATTTCGAAGAGCTAGAGCATCTAAACCCCAGAAGCTGGCGCAGTTGGGTGCATATTGTAACAGCATTAACTTTTACCCACAGAGCTGGTGTATGAATTGGATTACCATCTATGCATTATCTAGCTCTGCACAAAGTTAAAGTTTCAGCTACAAGTTATACCTAGCTCTTCCTTCCATTACATGTACCTGTTACTGGATTTAATGGTGAGTCCAGTGATGGAGTGAGAAATCTACCCTGCCCCTTCCCCCCACAAAGGACCTCTTCCAGTCATTTTAGGTTTCTACATTTGGCTTAACACACAAAGAAGTCAGGACTGCCCCAATGGTTTGCACCCTGAGGTTTGCAACCAGAGGTCAAAGTTGAACACAAAATAATCTGCAGATGCTGGGGTCAAAGCAACACTCACAACACGCTGGAGGAACTCAGCAGGTCGGGCAGCATCTGTGGAAAAGATCGGTCTCAAAGTCTGACGAAGGGTTCTGGCCAGAAACATCGACCAATCTTTTCCACAGATGCTGCCTGAATTGCTGAGTTCCTCCAGCATGTTGTGATGGTCAAAGTTGAACCTGGGTCTCTGGCTTTACTAAGCAATGGCTCTACTAGTTGCGCCATGGAGCTGCTGTCTTATTAGAGCAAATCCCATCATAAATCTCTTTCAGTCAATTGAATGTTCCACTTACCATCAAAAATTTAACTCTGCAGCAGACCGCACACACGTTCTGTCATCTATTCACCCAGAACAGACTTTTCCCCAAATGCATACATCAACAAACTTCCCTCAGCACTGTGCTACAGAGAACAGAAATGTAGTTTTCTCACGGGAAAAGAAGGCTATTCAAACTGAAACATTAAGCCTGCTGTTTAATCAACATATGTTAAACACAAGGAATTCTGCAGATGCTGGAAATCCAAAGCAACATATGTTGTCTAATCTGCTGAGTGGTTCCAACGTTTTCTGTTTTTATAATGGTAATCTCACATCTCATCCCCTTTCTCCCTCAAACAACAGTTTCGTCTGATCAAAAGCAGCAGATGAAGTAGGCTTGTAATTCTCACTGTCCATCACACTGCCCTTCAACCCTTCCCAGAGTCCTACTGATCAGCTTCCCAGCTCTCAAATAGTCACAAGTTGCAGGTGATGATAGAGGCGTGAGAAAAGTGTTAAAACCCTAATTCCGTTAATGACAATCTGCATAATTTACAGGTTTGCTACAAAGCATAAAACAGATCATCAGGTCCACAGGCAAGTTAGGGTGAAAGATCACACTAGTGTCAAAGAGAAAAGGTGCAAAGAAGTTTTCCTGCAGAGGAAGCAGGTGAGGTCTGTGATAGAATTGCCAATCAGAGAATATTAATGGATATACACAGTGCATTGACAGGCTGGTAGAGACATTGTTAGGTGTCTGGGGGAGTAACGATTCAGTCTGCCTGCACTGCACTTTCTTGTCACTGTACACTACATTTAGCATTCTGTTACTGCTTTTCCCTCATACGCTGATGTACTAATAAGAGCATAAGACATAGGAGCAGAATTAGGCCATTCAGCCCATCAAGTCTGCTCCTCTATTCCATCATGGCTGATCCCAGATCCAACTCAACCCCACACACCTGCCTTCTCACTATAACCTTTGATGTCCCAACCAACCAGGAAAATGCCTACTTCCGCCTTAAATATTCCCACAAACTTGGCCTCCACCGCTAACCTCCTTACCTCTGTTCTAAAAAGTTGCCCCTCAATTTTGAGGCTGTGCTGGATACCCCCACCACAAGAAGCATCCTCTCCACATCCACCATATCTAGTCCTTTCAACATTTGGTGCATTTCAATGAGATCCCGCCCTCCGCATTCTTCTAAATTCCAGTGAGTACAGCCCAAAGCTGCCAAATGCTCCTCATATTTTAACCCCTTCATTTCCAGAATCATACTCATGAACCTCCTCTGGACTCTCTCCAATGACAACACATCCTTTCTGAGATATGGGGCCCAAAACTGTTGACAATACTCCAAGTGCGTCCTGACTAGTACCACATTAAGCCTCAACATTATATAAAAGCCTTGCTTTTATATTCTATTCCCCTTGAAATAAATGCCAACATTGCATTTGCATTCTTTGTCACAGATTCAACCTGTTAATTAATCTTTTGGGAGTATTGCATGAGAACTCCTAAGTCCCTTTGCACCTCTGATGGTTGAACCTTCTCCCCATTTAGATAACAGTTTGCACATTTGTTCCTTTTACCATAATGCTAAATACCAAACCTCATCTTTAATAATAGGCTCCAAAACTTTCCCAACCACTGAGGTTAGGCTAACTGGCCTATAATTTCCTTACTTTTGCCTTCCCCTCTTCTTAAAGAGTGGAGTGACATTTGCAATCTTCCAGTTCTCCGGGACCATGCCAGAATCAAGAGATTCTTGAAAGATCATGACCAATGCATCCATTATCTCTTCAGCAACTGCTCTCAGGATGCTAGAATGTAGTCCATCTGGTCCAGGTGACTTACTCACCTTAAGTAACTTTGAGTTTTCCTAGCACTTTGTAGAAGCAATGACACTCACTCCAGCTCCCTGACACTCATAGACCTCTGGCACACAGCTAGTGTCTTCCACAGTGAAGACTGAAGCAAAGTACTTATGAAGTTCATCTCCCATTTCTTTCTCCCCCAATACTCCACACCAGCATCATTTTCCAGTGGTCCAATCTCCACTCTTACCTCCTTTTTACTCTTTATATAACTGAAAAAACTTTTAGTATCCTGTGTTAAATTATTGGCTAGTTTGCCCTCATATTTACAATAATAAGTCCTCATAATGTCATGAAATAATTTGTGTGAATGGCAGACAAATCAAAGATTTTCACTGCATATGTGACAATAATAAAATTTATCCATTTAGTCCTGAATGGAACATCATTGCTGAGAATTTAGATTTGGTTCTTTCCAGTAATGAAGAGGAGCATAACTTCATCAAAGTACAAATGAACCGAACCACAATGCAGCACCTGATGGATGATATCTAAATTTCTATTGCACCACAAAATGCCGTTCACCCTCTGGATGCTGTCATGCAAGCTCAGCTTGCTGCAGTACACATCAGGACTGGAACCACCACAACTGTAATGAAAATGGTAGGATTGTGTCCCAAAAATCAAGTGTATTTGTCTGGTGATATGCTCTGTATTCTTCAAATACCATTCATCACAATCAAATGCATATTTATGAAGAAAAATAAATGCAAATTAATGAAATTAATGATGGGGTCTAATGAATTGATATTTGTACAGGCAGAGGTTATAATGCTGTACAGCATCATGAAAAACTGATTGAAATCTGAGTTCAAACATGAAGATTTTACTGTTCTTCAAAGTGGTTTTGTTTTAAGGAAAGTATTCATTTTTTATTAGAGCTGCTAAAATTACTTGACAGAAACAAATTAATGTGGTGATATAAAATATTAAATTTACATTGGATTTGGAGTAAGCTAACAATTATACCAAGATCCTGTAGTAATAATTCCTACATTCTGTAAAATTTTGTCATGCCCTCATGATGTGCAAGATTACTGATTCAGAGAATACAAATAATTTCTTGCCTTCCATGAGTATACAAAACTATTTTTTGAGAACTATATTGAGTAAAGAAGATGGTTTAGTGAGTAATGGTTAAGTAGAACATATAGATTCCCAATGGTTAATAAACCACCAGAGTAACTGCTGATTAAAAACAACAGCAATAATTGAATGATGGTAGATCAACTGCAATTGTTAATGAGAATGACTAAAACGAATCTAACTCTTCAAAGGTACCAAATAGATCAAGTCAATGCCAACTTTGGAGAAGGATTTGAGAACTGTTTAGCATCATTGCATCGAACTAGAAATCAACCTGAATGTTGTGAACTCTAAGAAAGATAGAATATACAGTGAGATGGTACTCAAAGTTACTGTAAGTTTTCCTGGAAGTATTTCTACATAACATTGATTCAGAGAGTATAACGTGGAATTATGATGTTGTAGCAGTTAGTGAAACTTGGCTACAGGAGGGGCAGGACTGGCAGCTTAATATTCCAGGGTTCCGATGTTTCAGATGTGATCGAGGCAGAGGAATGAAAGGTGGGGGAGTAGCATTGCTTGTTAGGGAAAATATTACAGCAGTGCTCAGGCAGGATAGATTAGAGGGCTTGTCCACTGAGTCCTTATGGGTGGAGCTGAGAAACAGGAAAGGTATGGCCACATTAGTGGGATTGTATTACAGACCACCCAATAGTCAACGAGACTTGGAAGAGCAAATCTGCAGAGAGATAGCAGGCAACTGCAGGAAACATAAAGTTGTGGTGGTAGGGGATTTTAATTTTCCATACATTGATTGGGACTCCCATACTGTTAGGGGTCTAGATGGTTTAGAGTTTGTAAAATGTGTTCAGGAAAGTTTTCTAAATCAGTATATAGAGGGACCAACTAGAGGGGATGCAATATTGGATCTCCTGTTAGGAAACGAATTAGGGCAAGTGACGGAAGTCTGTGTAGGGGAGCACTTTGGTTCCAGTGATCATAACACCATTAGTTTCAATTTGATCATGGATAAGGATAGATCTGGTCCTAGGGTTGAGGTTCTGAACTGGAAGAAGGCCAAATTTGAAGAAATGAGAAAGGATCTAAAAAGGGTGGATTGGGACAGGTTGTTCTCTGGCAAAGATGTGATTGGTACGTGGGAAGCCTTCAAAGGGGAAATTTTGAGAGTGCAGAGTTTGTATGTTCCTGTCAGGATTAAAGGCAAATTGAATAGGAATAAGGAACCTTGGTTCTCAAGGGATATTGCAACTCTGATAAAGAAGAAGAGAGAGTTGTATGAAATGTATAGGAAACAGGGGGTAAATCAGGTGCTTGAGGAGTATAAGAAGTGCAAGAAAATACTTAAGAAAGAAATCAGGAGGGCAAAAAGGAGACATGAGGTTGCCTTGGCAGTCAAAGTGAAGGATAATCCAAAGAGCTTTTACAAGTATATTAAGAGCAAAAGGATTGTAAGGGATAAAATTGGTCGAAGATCAGAGTGGTCGGCTTTGTGCGGAACCAAAGGAAATGGGGGAGATCTTAAATAGGTTTTTTGCGTCTGTATTTACTAAGGAAGCTGGCATGAAATCTATGGAATTGAGGGAACCAAGTAGTGAGACCATGGAAACTGTACAGATTGAAAAGGAGGAGGCGCTTGCTGTCTTGAGGAAAATTAAAGTGGATAAATCCCCGGGACCTGACAGGGTGTTCCCTCAGACCTTGAAGGAGACTAGCGTTGAAATTGCAGGGGCCCTGGCAGAAATATTTAAAATGTCGCTGTCTACGGGTGAAGTGCCGAAGGATTGGAGAGTGGCTCATGTTGTTCGGTTGTTTAAAAAAGGATCGAAAAGTAATCTGGGAAATTATAGGCCGGTGAGTTTAACGTCAGTAGTAGGTAAGTTATTGGAGGGAGTACTAAGAGACAGAATCTACAAACATTTGGATAGACAGGGGCTTATCAGGGAGAGTCAACATGGCTTTGTGCGTGGTAGGTCACGTTTGACCAATCTGTTGGAGATTTTCGAGGAGGTTACCAGGAAAGTGGATGAAGGGAAGGCAGTCGATATTGTCTACATGGACTTCAGTAAGGCCTTTGACAAGGTCCCGCATGGGAGGTTAGTTAGGAAAATTCGGTCGCTAGGTATACATGGAGAGGTGGTAAATTGGATTGGACATTGGCTCGATGGAAGAAGTCAGAGAGTGGTGGTAGAGAATTGCTTCTCTGAGTGGAGGCCTGTGACTAGTGGTGTGCCACAGGGATCAGTGCTGGGTCCATTGTTATTTGTCATCTATATCAATGATCTGGATGATAATGTGGTAAATTGGATCAGCAAGTTTGCTGATGATACAAAGTTTGGAGGTGTAGTAGACAGTGAGGAAGGTTTTCAGAGCCTTCAGAGGGACTTGGACCAGCTGGAAAAATGGGCTGAAAAATGGCAGATGGAGTTTAATACTGACAAGTGTGAGGTATTGCACGTTGGAAGGACAAACCAACGTAGAACATACAGGGCTAATGGTAAGGCACTGAGGAGTGCAGTGGAACAGAGGGATTTGGGAATACAGATACAAAATTCCCTAAAAGTGTCCTCACAGTGTGACGAGAATACACATAAATTAAGATGTTTGCTGGCCTGGGCTTGCACCAGTAGCATCAGCAGTGGTCTGCCACCTGTCCTCAGGGGAGGGAGAGATAAGGAACAATGAAGCAGCATGTGGAGATGTTAATGAAGGAGCCATCAGTCTGGGTATTGCCAGGATCGGCTCCCCCTTTGAACCCTGAACTGTTTGAAGTGATGGACAGGCGATCTGAAGATGTGTAATGAAGGGACGGGAGAGAGAGCTATCTGCAGCGGCTCCCCCTTTGAACCCTGAACTGTTTGAAGTGATGGACAGGCGATACCCCAACAGGGGGATAAAAAGGGACAGGATCGCTAAGGCAGGACACACACGACACCCGAGGTGGCGAGACCCTGGAAGCGGTGCGCCTCTCACGAGTCGGTGGGAAGTGCCGGACCTTGGACGCACAGGGTGGAGGGGTGCGATCGGTGGGAGCCCGGTGTGTGTCCACCCTCGCTTGGGTGCCGGGTTCACTGCAGAGGATCGACCGCATCTGGAGGAGGGGTCACAGTCGGTGACCTCAGGTGACATCACAAAGGACCCGCCCGAAAGCTACTTGTGAGCAATATCGCTGGTCTGTGAGTGGAAGCTGTTTCTGAATGATCAGTTGTTCTCGTTCTCTCTCTCCCTCCCCCCCCCAATGTTGTCCGTCGCCATGGCAACGATTACTGCGAACTGAACTATTAAATCGAACTGGACTTTTGTGTCACTTTGAAATTGGTCATTTACCCCTAGACAACGATAGAGCTTGATTGATGCTGTTATCTTAATTCTGTGCACATGTGTGTTTATCATTGCTGAACTGTTGCATTTATTATCCTTTCGATTACTGTGCTGCTTGTTTCTTTAATAAAACTTTCTTAGTTCTTGTAATCCAGACTCCAACTGAGTGATCCATTTCTGCTGGTTTGGCAACCCAGTTACGGGGTACGTAACAACAGGTAGGTAGGGTCGTAAAGAGAGCTTTTGGTACATTGGCCTTTATAAATCGAACTATTGAGTATAAGAGCTGGAATGTTATGCTGAGGTTGTATAAGGCATTGGTGAGGCCGAATCTGGAGTATTGTGTTCAGTTTTGGTCACCAAATTACAGGAAGGATATAAATAAGGTTGAAAGAGTGCAGAGAAGGTTTACAAGGATGTCGCCGGGACTTGAGAAACTCAGTTACAGAGAAAGGTTGAATAGGTTAGGACTTTATTCCCTGGAGCGTAGAAGAATGAGGGGAGATTTGATAGAGGTATATAAAATTATGATGGGTATAGATAGAGTGAATGCAAGCAGGCTTTTTCCACTGAGGCAAAGGGAGAAAAAAAAACAGAGGACATGGGTTAAGGGTGAGGGGGGAAAAGTTTAAAGGAAACATTAGGGGGGGCTTCTTCACACAGAGAGTGGTGGGAGTATGGAATGAGCTGCCAGATGAGGTGGTAAATGCGGGTTCTTTTTTAACATTTAAGAATAAATTGGACAGATACATGGATGGGAGGTGTATGGAGGGATATGGTCCGTGTGCAGGTCAGTGGGACTAGGCAGAAAATGGTTCGGCACAGCCAAGAAGGGCCAAAAGGCCTGTTTCTGTGCTGTAGTTTCTATGGTTCTATGGTTCTATGAATGAAAATCAGGTATTTAATCAACCTAGTATATGTCACCATATACTACCCTGAGGTACATTTTCTTTCATGCATAGATACAAAGAAACACAATAGGATCAGTAAAGACTACACAGAAAGACTGACAAACAATCAATGTGCAAAAGTAGACAAACTGCAAATACAAAAATAGCAAATAATAATAATAATCAATAAGAAATAAATAATATTGAGAACATGAGTTGTAGAGTCCTTGAAAAGGAGGTCGTAGGTAGAACATAGAACATAGAAAACCTACAGCACAATACAGGCCCTTCAGCCCACAATGCTGTGCCGAACATGTACTTACATTAGAAATTACCCCGGGTCACCCATAGCCCTCTATTTTTCTAAGCTCCATGTACCTATCCAAGAGTCTCATATCCGCCTCCACCACCATCACCATCAGCCCATTCCACACACTCACCACTCTCTATGTAAAAAACTTACCCCTGACATCTCCTCTGTACCTTCTTCCAAGCACCCTAAAACTGTGCCCTCTTGTGTTAGCCATTTCAGCTCTGGGGAAACGCCTCTGACTATCCACGTGATCAATGCCCTCCATCACCTTATACACCTCTATCAGGTCACCTCTCATCCTCCGTCGCTCCAAGGAGAAAAGGCCGAGTTCACTCAACATATTGCCATAAGGCATGCTGATCTAAGTAACACTGACCGTGGAATGATTGTTGATACCTGACAGGGTGATTTGAATCTTCAGATTTTCTTGCACACAAGTTTACAAAGAGCATTGTGAGAAAAACAAAATATCGATGAGCGACAGTTCTGAGGGCAAAAATGCCTTGTTAATGAGAGAAGTCAGACGAGACTGGCTATACTGGTTCCAGCAGACAGGAAGGCAAGAGTTACTCAAATAACCATATGTTACATCAGTGGTGTGCAGAAGATCATCTCCTAGTGCACAACACATCAAAGAGGATAGGCTACAATAGCAGAAAACCATGAACATACACTCAGAAGGTACCTAATAAAGTGGCTACTGAGTGTAGAGCTACATTTATAGAAAAAAAATGCACTGTGGGCAGAAAAATTAATCAAAAATTAATGTAAGTAGCTGTTTGATTGTCAGTTTGTATACATAGGACTGAAGGGCTATTTTCTGTAGTGTATGGCTCATTGTCTCAGTAACTTTGCATCACTTACCATTCACCTCTGAAAGTGGATTACATCTTAGTTTGCTGTCCTACCTCATAGACAGTACCTCAGTCCTTATAGCACTGTACCAGAGGGTTTCAAAGGTTTCAAAGGTACATTTGATGTCAGAGAAATGTATACAACATACATCCTAAAATTCTTTCTCTTAGTAATTCAAGCCAAATTCTTAACCTTTTGCAGTGGAGTTTGAACCCCTGCAAATTTTACCAGAAAGTAGAATGTCAGTTTTACCAATGCACCATATGTATGGACCGTATTTATAGTTCGGACTGTTTTTAATATATTCGCCTCTTTCAGTTCTATGCTTGTTTTATGTTCTCACCCATTCTTTCTTGTAGCTGATTGGTGGGCTGGAAGTTTGAGTGATCTGTTAGTCTTTGTGTTGGGGGGTTGGGTATTTTGGGTTTGCGAATTTATGTTTCTCTCTGTCAGTGGTAATACTGAGGATGAAGCAATGGATTTGGGAAAGGATTGGCAATGATGGGTAACTATTCCACAAATTGTACCTTCATCATGTACCAATGAGGAAAGAGTAGAGAGAATAGTGTTTGTGTATGTGTGCGGAAGAAGCTGCACCTAAAATATTCGGGGCATGTCTCCAGGCTCCTGTACCTCCTGCATGATTGTAGCAATAAGAAGTGAACACATCCTGGGGGTCCTTAATCACAGATGCCACATTTTTGAGGCATCACCTTTTTAAACTGTCCTCGATGCTGGGGAGGCTAGTGTCTATGATGGAGCTGCCTCAGTATACAACTTTCTGCAGCTTTTTCCAGTCCTGTGCTCACTAATGCAAGAGTGGATATCGGACCACTCGAAAATGATATGGAAGACTTAGTAATGGGGACAAAGAAGTGGTGGACAAATTTAATAAGTATTCAGACTTCACAGTGGAAGACACCAGCAGTATGCCAGAAATTTGAGAGTGTCTGGGGGCAAAAGTGAGTGTAGTTGCTATTACTAAGGAAAAGGTGTTTGGGAAGCTGAAAGGTCTGAAAGTAGACATGTCACCTGGACCACATGCACTTCAACCCAGGGTTCTGAAACAGGCAGCTGAAGACATTGCGGAGACAGTAGTAGTGATCTTTCAAGAATCATTAGATTCTGGAATGGTTCCAGAGGACTGGAAAATTGCAAATGTCACTCCACCCTTTAAGAAAGGATGGAGGCAAAAGAAAGGATATTATAGGCCATAGTCTGACTTCAGTGGTTGGGAAAATATTGGAGTCCATTATTAAGTATGAGGTACTTGGAAGGACCTGATAAACAGGTCAAAGGCAGTATGTTTTCCTTAAGGGGAAATCTTGCCTGACAAATCTGTTCAAATTCTTTGATGAAATAACAGGCATGATAGACAACAGAGAATCCGTTGATGTTGTTTATTTGGATCTTCAGAAGGCCTTTGACAAAGAGCTGTACATTAAGGTGTTAAATAAGGTAAGAGCCGATGGTATTACAGGGAAGAAGCTAGCATGGATAGAAGATAGGCTGATGCACAGGAGGCAAAGAGTGGGAATAAAGGGGGTCTCTTCTGCTTGGCTGCCATTGACCATTGGTGTTCTGCAAGAACCAGCTTTCTGACTGCTTCTTTTCACGTTATATATCAGTGAGTTAGATGACAGAATTGATGAGTTTCTGGTCAAGTTTGTGGACAATACAAAGCTAGGTGAAGGGAAAGGTGGTGTTCAGGAAGGAGGAAGTCTGCACAAGAACTCTGACAGAGTAGGAGAATGGGGAAAGAAGTGGCAAATGGAATATGGTATAAGGAATTGTATTGTCATGCACTTTGGAAGAAGGAATAAAGGTGTAGATGATTTTCTAAATGGTGCAAAAATTCAGAAATCAGAGGTGCAAAGGTAATTGGGAGTACTCATACAGGATTCCCTAAAAGTTAACTTGCAGGTTGAGCTGGAGGTAAGGAAGGTAAATGCAATGTTAGCATTCATTTTTAAGAGGACGAGAATATAAAAACAAGGATGTAATGGTGAGGCTTTATAAAGCATTGCTCAAACTACACGTGGAGTATTGTGAGCAGTTTAGGGGCCCTTATCTAAGAAAGGATGTGCTGGCATTGGAGAGGGTACAGAAGAGACTCACGACAATGATCCCAGGAATGAAAATGGTTAACGTATGAGGAGTGTTTGATGGCTCGGGACCTAAATGCACTGGAGCTTAGCAGCATGACGGGGATCTCATAGAAACCTATTGAAATTTGAAAGGCCTAGATAGAGTGGATGTGGAAAGAAACATTCCGAGAATGGGGGCATAGAGGGCACAGCATCCCTTTTGATTGGAAATGAGGAGGAATTTCTTGAGCTGGTAGGCAGTGAATCTATGGAATTCATTGCCACAGACAGCTGTAGTGGCCAAGTCACTGGTTATATTGAAATAGGAGGTTGATTGGTTTTTAATTAGTAAGGGCATCAAAGGGTACATGGAGATGAAGGAGATTGGGGTTGAGAGGGATGACAAATCAGCCATGACGAATGGCAGATCAGACTCAATGAGCCAAATGGCCTAATTCTGCTCCTAAGTCTTATGCTCTAAACAAATGCCCAAATTTGCACAAGCAAAAATAATGAAATGAATCATGTACCATAGCCACTAAATGATTTCCATATCTGTTTGTGCCACAAGATCTTACAATTTGCTTAAACAGTTGGCTCCCCTCCATTTGTGCAGATGACAATAGCATTTCGAATAAAGACAAAAGAACAAATTACGAGGGGTGATTGATAAGTTCATGGCCTAAGGTAGAAGGAGTCAATTTTAGAAAACCTAGCACAGTTACTTTTCAACATAGTCCTCTCCTACATTTACACACTTAGTCCAGCGGTTGTGGAGCATACGGATCCCTTCTTTGTAGCAGTCGGTGTCTTGGACCTCCAGAAGTGGTCCACAGCAGGGGTGATTGATAAGTTTGTGGCCTAAAGTAGAAGGAGATGAGTTATACAGCTCTCGTTACATGCACGTGCAGTTCAACGCTTTCAGTGATTATGCAGAGAGTTTAAAGTTAATAACTTATCTCCTCATGCTCCACGACCGCTGGACTAAGTGTGTAAATGTAGGAGGAGATTATGTTGAAAAATAAATGTGCTAGGTTTCCTAAAATTGACTCCTTTTACCTTAGTCCACGAACTTATCAATAACCCCTCGTATAAAATTAACAATAATTGGCTATTTCACAGATTTTTTATATAATCTTTTCAGTTTAAGGTGGCACTGGAGAATGTCAGCAAACACGAGGAAATCTGCAGATGCTGGAATTTCAAGCAACACACATAAGAGTTGCTGGTGAATACAGCAGGCCAGGCAGCATCTCTAGGAAGGGGTACAGTCGACGTTTCGGGCCGAGACCCTTCGTCAGGACTAACTGAAAGAAGAGATAGTAAGAGATTTGAAAGTGGGAGGGGGAGGGGGAGATCCAAAGAAGTCAGCAACTACTTACTGGTGGCCAATTAAATAAAGAAAACAACTAAATATTTTGTTAATAACACTTTTTCTGTTACACAATCAATGCAAACTATAGCCTGTAACTTCCCTTTGGATTTGGAGGTGATCTGATGAAGCAGAAGCAAGACAAGGCAAGACAGCGGAAAAGACTCTACGTTTGATCGATTTAAGCACTGGGCCGAACTGAAAAGTTGGGTTCAGGCTGAACTGAGGCAGCAGAGTCCAAGCCCCGAAGCATATTGAATCGACAGAACCCAATACTTGGATGATGATTTAACTGCCAGGCCGAATTGGAAGGGTTGGGTACAGGCGAAAACAAGGTGGCGGGGTCCAGGCCCCAAAGCATATTGAAGCAACAGAACCCAATGTTTGGATGATGATTTAAGCACTGGGCCAAATTAGAAAGGTCAAGTACAGGCCAAATCCAAGTGGCAGGGTCCAGGCCCCAGAACATATTGAAGAAACAGAACTCGATGTTTGGAAGACAATTTAAGCATCGGGCCAGGTTGAAAAGGTTAGGGAGTCGCGCCCCAAGGCAATGAATGGGCTGGTTCAGTTCACTGCTCTGCACTGAATTGACGGTCTGTGGCCTTGTGTCTGTAGATGGTCTTTCTTTCATTAATATCAATTCTGAACACTATTTGCTTGCTTTTATTGTTTACATGATTTGTTTTTATTTCTCTCTGCACATTGGGTGTTTGATGGTCTTTTTTTAAATGGGTTCTTTTGGGTTTCTTTGTTTTGTGGCTCCCTGTAAGGAGATGAATCTCAAGGTTGTATAATCTATACACATTTTGATAATAAATGTACTTTGAACTTTGAACTTAAATTTATAATTATCATTAAAACAAAGAAGAATAAGTTGGGGGCAGAAAAGAGTTGGAATACAAAGGAAGGGATGAAGAGAGATTAGCTTTATCTGTCACATATATCAAAACATCAAAACATACAGTAAACTGTGTCATTTGTGTCAAATCAAATCATCAGTTATTCTGTTGTGCAGCCCACAAGTGTCACCACATTTCTGATGCCAGCATAGCAAGCCCACAGCTCACAACCCCTAGCCTTACATCTTTGGAAAGTAGAGGAAACTGGGACACCTGGAAGAAATACATGCGGCCACAGGGAGAACATACTAACTCCTTCCAGGAAACAGTGCAAATTGAACCCCAGTCCTTGATCGATGCACTAATTACTATGCTAAAGGATAAACCTTTTGGAAGTAGCAAAGCATGATCCACAGAAGGATGGAAGCTATATGCCTGACAAAGAAGAAAACAAGGAGGCTGGAAATCTAGAGCAACACACACAAAATGCTGGAAGAACTCAATAGGTCAGACAGCATCTATGGAGGGAAATGGACAGTCAACATTTTAAGCTGAGACCCTTCAGAGACTGGAACAATGCAGATGCCTCTTTCAATGAACCAGTGTGCATATATTGACCTGAATGGATTTTGTGGCAATAAAGAATGCTTTGCTTCTACTAGAATTTTTATTGCATCACCTGAAGCAGTGTAAAAAAAGGTTAATTTTGAATCATGGAGATATTCATTTTAAAAATATTGCATATTTCTTTGTTTAATTAGCCGGCAGCAAGGATTTTACTGAATTCATTGGATTTTACTGCTGTGTTGTTAAATTATTATTTGCTAATTGACCAAGATTGCTACTTTCGACGAAAGAATTCCTGGCTGTTCAGCATTCATTCAGCATAGCTGAGTTGCATTACAAAGATCCCATCAACCTGCTAGTTTCTTTAATTCATTTATGTGGGTGAGAATTTATGGACTGATGTTTCATAACCTGTTCTGGTACAAGCCAGAGAATAATATTAGTCCTGAAGCAAAGGTTTTGAGTTACTTTTTTTTGTTCTATATTTACATAGGGGTAGATTAATTTTTGCAGATTGCTTGTTTGCAAGATGTCAAAAAATTTTGGCTTTAGTTCAGACTCAAATTTAATTGCAAGGATAGTCTGCCTAAAATCTGTAGAAAATCCAGCCAAAAAAATGTCCATTGCATGGTGTTTACGTATGTAAGAGAGAGATGGTGACTTTATGGTTACTTATGAGAGCTGTATCTTTCAATTTTCACTCAGTATTTCGTTGTTATTTCAATAGCTATGTTAATGTATAATACATATAGATTTATTTTGATTTCACTCTGACTGCTCTAAGTCTTGGACTCTACATTCCAAGTCCCTAATTATCTGTGAATGATGCCATGAAAGATAGCCAGTGTCAATATTATATTGTACTTGCTCCAGGCATGGTACCTTTCCAATGTGCTCTGCTGATAACAACATGAGTTTAATTTTAGTGAATTATCTTGCTGGTATCAATTTATATTTCAGTCCAAATGGAAGAACTTGCGTATTCCCAGTCATGTGTCAAAAAATGAAGTAATCTTCTTATTTCAGGCCACTAAAAATCCCTTTTGAAATATTGCAAAGTCAGTAAAGGTGATAAATTGAGCAGCTTTTGGGACGCAAAGCTTTGATATTCTTTCATCAAATCACCCTTTCATCAGGATTGTAACATTATACAGGATTATTATTTTTTTCAGCAGGTAACTGCTTTTGCCTGCTGTAAATTATAGAAATATAATCACAACCTATTTGCCTCACCATCTAATCGTACTACCAGCTGTACTAGAAAACTATGAGATCACCGAATAAGCCTGGATTTTACTGTAAATTCACATTTAAATTACAATTGCAATTTGTAAGTGCATCTACTGCTCTGGTACAAACGTGCTTTCCTGTCATTTTTATATATGAATTTATGCCAAATATAAGGTGGCATTTTGTTTAAAAAGAAATTATCCTTTGCAAGTGCCACATACTAAAAGTACTGCTTTTGTTTTTGGTTTTCTTTAGAGCTCATTGCATTTTTTTGTTAGTGAATAAACAAAGCTTATTTCTAATGTTAGAGAAGCATTTTGTATTTACTTGCAGTTGAGACTTTACAATTTCTGCAATGTATTTATAAATTCAGTTTCATTTACTATTTCCTTTGCTATTCTACCTCCCACTTCCGTATTCCGCCCTGCCCCCAACTCCAAACACACCTCCCCACCCCCACGAACTCTCAAGTCCCTGATGTTCCTTTGCCCCTCTGTAGCAGAACAAAGCAGGAGGTAACACCATTGAAGACATAGTTTGGATGATTCACTTCTGTTTGGATATAACTGTGAAGAATTTAGTTTAGTAATTGTCTAAGGTTAAACTAGTTTACTGTTGTAAAACAACCAACGAAGAATGTTAGATGGTAAACAGCATGTGTGAACACTTTCGGCATTGTAGTTAAAACACTACTGTATACTAAAACTTCTGGGCAAAGTACAGTTGAGGTTGGACTGTGAATTGTTGATCCTATAGTGTCATAAAGAATTATAATTCAGAAAGCAGTATCTATTATAAACAAACAATCTTCTTTGATGGTGGAGTTAATGGAGTATCACTGAAAATACACAGAATCTTTTAGTCCATATAAAGAAACATTTCAATTCGAATAACAATTTCCACAACACATCATTCAGTGTTAAGCTCCTAGACCAAACCTAATGAAAATATATCTCTCTGTGCCTATATTTGAAATCAGTGCTCTGACTCAGCAGCCCACCATTCTTTTTCATCATTCCTCCTTCTTATAATTGTGACACAGACAATGGCTCCTACATGAGAGTAGGAATGTTGGTGAGGCTAAGAGTGTTCACCTTTATAATGAAGCAAATCTGAGAGCAGTATGCCAGAAGAAGTTAAACTTCATGCATTCAGATCTAAATCAGTTTCTAACAAGTGCACAAACAGTTATTTCCTAGTACCGAAAATGTGCTTCTGTATAAGTATTCATGCCTCCAGAACTGGATTAGTGGTAGATTTAAATAATATTAATTGGCTCTTTAGTTCTGCATCTTTTTATCTTCCATTCTTAATCCTATTTTCTTTTCATTTATTTCATTTCCTGTATATCATTTTCAATTCAAAAGCATTTTCTTTAATTTTCTGCCTTAACTCTGTCGCAGATTTGTAGAATGTCTCTGAAAATATGTACAGGGTTTTGCAGTGCCCAATTAGCCCATGTGCATACACAGAAAACAGGGCCCCCTTACACTGCCAACTCATTAGCACCATGTCTTCAGGCTGCCAATCCCCTCATCATAATGTCAACAACTGCACACATCAGCACAGGGCCAAAGTTGTCACAGTGCTAATAACTCAAGTTAACCTGTTCTATTTGAACTTAACCAAAGAAGTAGAAAGAGCCAGAAGAAGAGGCACCAGAGGTTTTTGCAGACCCAGGCGACTTCTTCTAGTTCGTCCGCAAAATAGCTTATTCCTTTTTTCCTCATGTCTCTCTTTTCTTTTCAAGGTGGCCGGGGTCCTATCGGAGTCCATGATCTACAGGTGCAGCTCAAACTATGGTTCTCCACAGGCAGTGGGTTCTCGTTCTCGGACTCACCATGCAGTCTGGCGTTTCGATATCTCCAGGTGTGGCCTGGAAGGTATGTGCCTTCGGGGTGCAGCCCCATGGATGACTGAGTTCCTCACCGATGTCGCCAACTGAAGCTTCATGGGAGACTGAAGCATCAAGACAACAGGCCATGTGCACTGCTGTCTGAAGAAGGCCTCTGCTCTCAAGTGATACCCCTCTTTCTCTCTCTCTTGATGGAGGGTGAGAGCCTGTCAGTCCTCGAGTTAGCGGACTCGGAGAAGAGACGCAGCAGACTGTAACACTGAAACAGCGAGCTGCTGGTCTCCTGCTCTTGTTCCTGCAGGAGCATCCTCCCTCCTCATTGCTAGTGAGAGGGAACCTGCCTGAGATACCAAAGTGTTCAGTTATGGACTGTCATTCTCTGATGGACTCTACATCAAGCTCCTTTTGTGGGCTTTGCTATTGCTTGCATGATGGGGAGAGGGTGGTCAGTGTTTTTGCTGGAGTAAATGGGCGGAGGGGGAGGGAGAGGGTAGATGATCTTGTCACTGTTTGTGCGTGGGAATGGAGGAGGGGGTTTTAGGGTTCTGATGTTTCTGTCATTCATTCTTTGGGGTTTTTCTCTCTGTTTCATTGGTGTCTGCAAAGAGTAAGAATTTCAGGTTGTATACTGTATACATTCTCTGATATTAAATTGAACCATTGAGGCTTTTCAACTAGAAGCTGTTGCAAATGTTGATGTATTTCTAAATTGATCTATGTAGCGAGGAACCACAGCTATCCATGTGGACAGAGAATGTACAGATGTTTTTCAATGTTGTAATAGAGGCACTGAAGAATGTGAAAATATGTGCTCAAATCTTCACAACTTAACTTTACACAAACCTATTGTCTACCACTTAACTCCGTTTTAACATTCTGTTTCACAACTTACACAAACACCAACTGTTCAGTTGTGACAGCCTTACTGTCATGCATGTCGCAAGCATTCAATGATACACCTTCTCTGCCTTGCAGGAACAGGTAGTACAGAACTAAAAGTAGCAGGAACTGACCGACACAGGAGATAATTACCTACATGCACTCAACTGCTTCACCACCATTTGGAAATTACGTATGTTGATGTCAGGAGGATCATTGCTGTGTTTCACGCAGGAGGTAAGGTAGTGGGTGGTAGTGTAGATTGGAGTGATCACCAAGACAATAAGAGAAAGCATACTGTGGGTGAGATTGGGTAGGTGATTGTGATGGGTAGGTACTAGAGGAATTAATAAGAAGCAATCACTAGGGAGAAGACCAATGGAGAGGAATGATCCAAGATGCCATCAAGTTGTAACAGATTATGTGAGGGAAGACTACTATGGATGAAGACACAAAGAAGGAATCTGTCTTCAGAATGATCAATACCTCAGGTTCCCCTGGAGCCACCAGGTATATTTTGGTCCTTTAATACAGAAGCAGGCCATTACCTTCCAGTTAAGGGCAGATGAAGTGTTCAAGGTCCATGTTGCTCAGGAACTGTACAAGCATGACCAAGAATTGATCATATTTTGTTTGACATCACTACATACAGTATGGAGGATCTGGTTCAGATTTCCAGAAGTGTCTTATGTATGCAGACATATTTAGTATTATGTGCTTTTGATCATATTAGTTTGTACGGTACAAAAATAATGTTCTGTATGAGTAAACTCCAAGACATTCTTGTACCTTTGCATAAAACTGGGACCTGCTTATCTCACCAGACAGATGCAGGGTCTTTATGCCAGGGCAAAGTATAGCACAAATATCAATTTACCAGAGGGCAACGTTACAAGCAAATCTTGCTACTCGGGTCCCAGGTGAACATTTTGATGGACCAGGTATTGCAAGAAGGTGAATGGGTCACACATTAAAACGCTCACACATTAGAATGCTTGCAAGAATATCTAAGTTTAATGCCAAGTTGTTTAATACTAGTTGGGCAGAGAACATTGCAGAATATTTGTGTTCCCAGAATTGCTTAATTTTTTTGGATGCTGCGCAATTGAAAATGATGGTGGCAAGTTATTGCCCTGAATCAGAGGAAACTTCTGAACCTAGTACATCCAGAAACACCCACTCCAGCTGCAATCCACCTCTGCTTTTGGTGATGCAAGCTAACTGGTTGTGACACTGCTCCCCAGTCAGTGTGCCAACTCTACAGCAGATCGGCACAGGCAAGGACTGCTGTCTTGGGAATGAGTGGGCTAAATGGAGTTTGAATAATGTCGACAGTGCTGTCATAGATTAGTTGTGCTCATCTATGCCCTTGCTGTTGTTTGTGTCTAATTCCCAAGAAAACAATGAGTAATTCACCAAGCTATTTACCTATACATTTCTTTTACCTAACTTATGCATTTACATAATTATTTTGTCACCTTCCATTGATTACTAAAATATAGGGCATACCAACTGTTTTCTCCTTCAGTGATAGGAGAATCACAGCATATCGAAGTGCAGAATAACCAGATGACCTTGAAATGAGATAAACAATATTTAATTTCTCTTCAATAGCCAATAAAAATGTTTTCATTTTAACAATGTACAGGTGATCTGAAGCATCATTAAATAAAATTGCATGTGCTCATTTATTTGCCTTCAAATGAAGACTTTGAAGTCAAGTTTAACAGGTCAGGATGATGTCATGTCAGGTGTGAAAACAAAGTTAGAAGTGTTTAGGCTGGCTTGGCTTGATCGAAGTGCATCAGTACTTTGTGGTCTGGCCTTGAGCTCTCTGTCTCTCAGCAAAAGCTGTAAGGCATTTTCATTGAGGAGAAGGATCAGTCCTGTAGACTTGTATCCAACCAGGCACTGGAGAAGATGGTGCACAAAGGAGCAGAGCAATCTATGGAGAATTAGTTCTTTCTCAGGAGTTTTCTTAAAATGGGAGGTGATAAGTTTGATCGGAAAAGGAAAGGGTTAAGGTACAAATGCACATGAGAGTTTGGCATAAGGACGGAATTTTAAAGTGTGGACACATACAAGGGAGCTTGAAGTGCTGGGCTACTTGGGTGCTTACTGCATAGCTGGGCTGGAATCCTGAACATTGGTCTATTTCAGTTTATTACAGTTACAGAAAGGGTCAGGTATGAGAAAAATATTATTCATCAGCCGATGGTTTGGTTGCATCCAAGATGGATTTGGGTCAGGCTTTAATTTTAAACCTGAGAGATTACTACTTTCAACTGTTTTCATCTAAATCATTTTTGCATTTTCCCCTGTATCCATAGGAAAAATGTAGCATACACTATCATCTTTCACTTAACTGGGCCAAATGTACAAAATACTCTGCTTAAATAAATAAGTTTTATCACCTGTATCCCATGCTATTTTCAACAATATTCCAATGCCCAGGCAACAAAATATAATCAAAATTAACATCCATTACTCTTTTATGTAACTATTGTGATACACCTACCTTGCAGGCTCTATTTTTTGGCAAATGAATATTTTAAAGTGATTCCTAGTAATTACTTCAAGAAAAGTAAAGAACATCTGAAACTGGAGGGACTTGTTGCCAAAGAATGAAAGAGTACATGTCATCTTATTCCATTTTAAGAACCACTGTGAGAATTATAATGGCTGCTCTGTTAAAAGCAACTGTTAAATTGTACACTCAGGCAAAAAACAATTACAGTTCTTAGCAGAAATGCCGCAATTTATTAACGATTGGAAAAATCTCCACATACACTTGCATACATAAGAGTATGGACAGACAAAAATTGCTACTCAAGTGGAATAGCAAGCTCCATAAAATAGCTCACTAGTACGTTGCATTCCAAAGTAATTCCCTTAAAGAATTTTATTCTATTTAATCAAGCATGACTTATGATTTTATAAATCTATGTTGACTCTAACAGATTAGTTGCATACCTTAAGGTACATTTATAGTAAATAGTAGCATTAGTCAAAGTGGTTTTATTTGGCTTGGGTTCTGACTTTGCAGTGTCTGACTCAACCTGCTTTATAAGCACTTGGTAATCCACAAATCTAAACTTCAAGTTTATGTGAAAAGATTCAATATAAATGGTTACAGAAATTGTTTCATCCTGCTGGCTCTGTTGTATTATAGAGCACTGCAAACATTCAATATCTCTAATTGTTCAGTTAACTTTATTTCTTCATGTTATCTTGAACTTAGTCAGAAGCTTGGTTGAAGTGCCCCTTTACCAATTAAATTCAAAAGGAATAATGAAAAGCATCTCCAAATTCTATCCAAAATGATTAAATGCAATTTCCAATAGGCTATAATTAATTTTTCATGACATAAGCAGTTGTTATTACTTGGAAGATCTTTTCTTGCACCTTGCTACGACTTAATAAATAATTAGGCACACAAATTGACACACAAATAAGGCAGTTTTAACAAAAAACTGAATGAATGAAATTATGTTCCTTGAGCTTTATGACTGAAGATAAAATGGATATGAAAAGAAATTTCACCAAGTCAAGACCTATGAAAGTCATTATATACTTCATGACCTTGGAACTTAGATACAGAACAAGTGTGGGACATCTAGTTTCTTGAGCCTCTTCTCTCAATGAAGCAGTGATATAATGGCTGAACTGTGACCATGGCTGAATGTTATGTTTGTACAGCAAATATTGGGTGGCACGGTAGCATCGTGGTTAGCACAACGCTTTACAGAGCAGGCGACCCGGGTTCAATACCCACTGTTTCCTGTAAGGAGTTTGTACATTCTTCCTGTGACCGCGTTCCTTTCCTCCAGGTGCTCTGGTTTCCTCCCACTGTCCAAAGATGTACCCCAGTTGGTAGGTTAATTGGTCATTACAAATTGTTCCATGATTAGGCTAGGATTAAATCAGGTGATTGCTGGGAGGCATGGCTTGAAGGGCCTATTCTAAGCTGTATGCTAATAAATAAATCAATAAATAAATATCATTGTCTGACCCATCATCAAATACTGATTGTGAAAGATTGCTGATTCTTAACCTTACTCCTGAGAAGTTTAGGACTAATTATTGGACCTTGATCACTTAATAATTCAATTATATTTCCAGTTCATTTCAAAATTTAAAAAATAATACTCTGACAACAAAATTCAATTACATAGGCCCGATTGTTTGGGATCCAGAGAGGCAGATTGATTGATGGTAGAGTGTGCAGAGGCAGGTGTAGAGTAAGATGTAACTTAATTGGAAAATGTGCTAATATGTTCAATTCATTTATCAGCTATTTATGCAGGTTACAGTTGTCAAATCAGTAAACAGTAATTTGACACTCAGACCTGCCAGTTGTTCCTTCACTGAAGTAGCCAATATGTTGAATTAACATGGAAGAATATGAGACCTTGGTCAGACCCCACTTAAAGTACTGTGTTCATTTCTGGTCACCTCACTACAGGAAAGATGTGGAAACTATAGAAAGAATGCAGAGGAGATTTACAATGATATTGCCTGGATTGGAGGGTGTACATTATGAGAATAGGTTGAGTATGCTTGGCCTTTTCTCCTTGGAGTGACAGAGGATGAAAGATGACCTGATAGAGGTGTATAAGATGATGAACAGCATTGATCGTGTGGATAGCCAGAGGCTTTTTACCAGGGCTGAAATGGCTAACACGAGGACGCATAATTTTAAGGTGCTTGGAAACAGGTACCGAGGGGATGTAAGGGATAAGTGTTGCTCACAGAGAGTGGTGGGTGCGTGGAATGCACTGCAAGCAGATACAACAGGACTTTTAAGAGCCTCTTAGATAGGTACATGGAGCTTAGAAAAATAGAGGGCTATGCACTAGGGAATTCTAGGCAGTTTCTGGAGTAGGTTACATGGTTGGCACAACATTGTGGGCTGCAGGGCCTGTAATGTGCTGTAAATTTCTATGTTCTATGTACATGTTTAACAACAGAGGTAATTCCTTCCCACCACACAACTCCACTTCAAACTCTCAATCTGCTCTACTAAAATGGATCATCAATTACTTGCTGGTTTACTTTGGGGCACATTGGTTGGACCAAGGAAACATTTTGTACTGTCTCCAGATATTCATGTGAAGGAAATAAAGATTTTACCTTTGCCTCCATTTCCACCATCGGAAAAACCCTGTTGCTCCCAGGCAATGAGCATTGACGGAGTCACAGCATGAAAGGGAGAACTAAGGGAGACTCTGCACAGGATGACCATGAGTTAACAGAGGGCATGGAAAGGAGCCACAGCCAAAGACCATTTTTAGCAATAGTCTGCAGAGGTCATTGTACAAACCTCAGTTAAGGTAAATACATGATATGCAATAGCTGCCCTTGCTGTACAAGGGCAATGTTAGAATTATAGTTTGATAATGACTCCTTTTTAGCCTGGAGAAGGAGAATCTGCAGCATTTCATTGTTTGCAGTAGGCTGCTAAAACTGACAAATCATGGGATTCTCTAAGCCGGAACTGCAGATTTCACCTTGTGCAGAGAAGCAGCAAGCTAAATGCAAAGAAACGTGAAGGTTATGACCCTTCTGATGTTGGAAGATGCAGCGAGCAGAGCTTATGTCACTTTGAGAATGTCACAGGTTAATTCGAAGCTTCCGGCAAACCACTAGAGCTGTGTTCCCCAAGGGTACAGCAAATATGCACCATATTCCATTGATGACAATAGTCACTGTTAGCCAGCTAAAGAGCATCATTTCAATTGTGATTCAATAACACCTCTATCTAACAAAGACAACTTATAAGATTTATTTAATTAATTTATTTATTTAGGTATTCAGCTTGGAACAGGCCCGATGAGCCGTACTGCCCAGCAACCTACTTCTTTTACCCTGGTCTAATCACAAGATAATTGTCAAAGACTAGTAACCAATTAACCAGTATATCTTTAGACTATGGGAGGAAACCAGAGCACCCGGAGAAAACACACACAATACAGGCTCCTTGCAGGTGGTGCTGGGACTGAACCCCAAACTCCAATGTACCAAGCTGAAACAGTGCCATGGTAAACACTATGTTATTGTGGCAGCCCAGATTCTTTTCAATGTTTCTTTAAATATACTGATTTAAATAAATCTACTCTCTATCTTTTAAGATGTACTGATCTTTTTATTTTTAATCATTTTGTTAGCCAGAGATTATTGAACTGCTTAAGTGCCTTTGACAGGACACCTAGATTCACCCCCCAGCGTTCCCCTGAGACTTTTCATGATTAGGGTGTTAGCAGTGTGCTGTCTGAAGCCGATTTTGTTCTGACCTGCCATCCAATTCACGGGTGTAATATTTCCATGCTCTACAGTCGCTCCGGGTAAAAGCAGACATTCTGGGATTATGGACAATGGTTTCACTTCAGAACAAATTATCCCATTAAACTTCAATCACATCCTGCTTAAAAACACCAGATAAGCCATCTAGTTTGGCAATGTCTTCTGATGGAAAAAAAACAATAGCTAAAATCCTAAAGCAAAGCAATAAAGTTTTGAAGAGATCAGATTATAGTTGTAAACTATTACCTCAGCATCAATACCTGATGATGTTCATTCTTTTAAGTGTAGGGAACTAGCCAATTTGGAAAATAATTTGCATTTCTTTTTCATGAGTTTCAAATTTGACAGATCTGAAATAGGTTTCCTGAACAGAAAGAAGCCAATTTATATTGTTTTCTGTACACATCCGATCAGTGATTGCTACTTTCTCTGTCATTATTCTTTCTGGCAATGGATAGCAAAGAAATCATAGAGAATTACCTGCAAAAGATAAAGCTAATTTATTAAACATGTGAAAGGAAAATGGACTGTGCTTGATTTGAGTTGCTCCAAGTAGCTGATGTAAGGCTCAGGAATGTTTGTTTATTACATCTATCCCTCTTTTTCTGTGACCAGCCTTGAGTCAAAATGCAGAAACAGGAAATGTTGCCGAATAACCCTTCTGAATTCTGCTGCCAGTGACATGAATAGGCAATTTCAAAAAATCTTTTTTTTAATTAAGTGTACCTCAGTTGTCTGAGTTCTTATTGCTGATGCAGCTGAGGTCTGTAGTTAAATCCTTGATCTTTTTTCTATAAACTTTCTTCTTTTAAAAACTCAGAATGAATTGTTTTGGTCATCAGGAAGGATTACTTAACTTTCATTACTGCCCCTAGGATGCCTCTAAATCAACAAAGAAATTTGTAATCTTCAGCCTGCCAATTCTACTACTCCTGTGTATGTCTTTCTCTGGTCCTTGCTCTATAACTTCCACTCAGATATTAACTGGTGAATTCTTAGCTCAATTTAGTAAAACTGGATGTCAGGCAACAACAAAATAAGCATGATGTGACCTGGTGGTAATAAAAGTTAAAGTCTGTCCCGAGCCCTTGTGGTCCATCAGGCTAGTGCATATGTCGGTTTCCGTGGCGTAAAATGACTGAGAGTACGAGACTCCCACCCCGCACCCCCCCCCCTCCAGATAGGACGCCAGTCTATCGTGAGGTTAACCCCCAGCATTTGCCGGTACCCATTCTCAGCTGGGTGGACTGGTGCAGCATGTGGTTAAGTGCCTTAACTCAAAGACACAACACGCTGCCTTGGCTGAGACTCGAACTCACAACCTTCAGATTGTGAGCCCAATGCCCTAACCACTTGGCCACACGCCACACGCGCCTGGTTGTAATAAGTTATTTGATATTATTAAGTTACGTGTGATCTTTTAATATTTTTCAGTCCTGAAATTAACATGTCTTACTATATTTTAAAAAAATTTTTAACAGATCTTTTGTTTTGCAGTGGTTGAGTAAGTGTACAGTCACAGCTTTGACAGATATGGCAGTAGGATGAGACCTGGTAGGCTGGCTGGTGGCACACTCTGGAACAGAGGTTCCCGGGTTCGAATCCAGTTGGGGCCGCTCCCCAGTATGCTTTACATCCGTGCTGGGTTGACTGTCAAGATCACAACTTGACCTCGTAAAATAAAGGGAAAAAACACTGCGAAATGGCTGTGTGAGGAGTGGCGCGCCACACTGTCTCTCTCTCTCTCACTCCACGCTTTGTAAAGGCATGAAAAAGACACCGTCCCGCCAACATCGCGCACATGCAGATGCACACGTACACGCCAAAGAAAAAAAAGAATGAGACCTGATTGGCTGTCAAGACTATTATTCACACTTGAAGATACTCAGCTACGTATTGGCCCACTCTGATTAGCTGGGAGCTAGCCTCTCAGCTGAATACTAGCTGCTGAAGAGTTCACAGTCCAGCAGCGAATGAACTTGGAAGGGAGAATGAAGTTTTTGCAAGACTCAGCACAGAAACTGGCCTTTTGACCCATCTAAACTGTGCTAGCCATCAGTCACCCATTTACACTGATTCTACATTTTATTCTCTCCAAATTCACATCAACTGCCTCAGATTCTACCACTAACCTGCTTACCAAGGGTAATGTCCATGGCCAATTAACCAACCTGACTCACACGTCTTTGGGATGCTGGAGAAACATGAAGCACTTGAGGAAAATCATGCAGTCACAGGGCGAACATACAGACTTCACAGAGGCAGATGCTAATGTTGCAATCTAGCCTAGGTTACTAGGGCTGCAGCAACACAGCACAATCACCACTGTGCCATTCAAATATAAGTTCAAATATATTATCTTAAAGAGTTCAAACAGTGTTAGCTTTGGGGTAATGAAGATCATGTGCCAATTTGTTTTCACTTATAATATTCTTTCCTGGGGGGGGGTTACCAGATACTATTTTATAGACTAATTTCCTATTGAGATGTTTATTTGCAGAGTGGACTAAATATCATTGTCTTGCTTGCTGAAAATCCAAAGAAACTTTACACAAAAAAAAGTATTTTTTTGTATTATTTTAGCCAATGATCATCTACTATAATACACTCATCGATGGTTCCCATAGTTTGGAACAGTATCGTCATTTCAAGAACCTGTTGACTCGCTGCTATCAGAACAGGATGATAAATTTAAATTTTTATTCATTGTCTCTCAATTTCACTGGTGCAATATATATCAATTTCTTACATGATCCTTGTTTTTATTATTTGCTCTTATTACAAATTGTTCTTGAGAAGAAGCTGCTTTTAAGCTATTCCAGTTCTTGTGGTAATTTTGCAGTTTAAAAATATGTAATGATTGTTTAGTATAGGTCAGAGTTCCCTGTCAAAATAGTGCTAATATTAATGGTCTTTAACATTATTTACATGCAATCAATACTTCACGGATCAAACCATTCTTTCTGGCATCAACAATCATTCCACGGTCAAATTTAAATCACATTTCTTCCCCATTCTGATATTTGGTCTGAACTTCTTGCATGCTTTTATGCATTGAATTTCTGCCACATGATTAGCTGATTAGACATTTGCATTAACGAGCAGGTGTTTCGGTGTACCTAATAAAGTGGCCACTGAGGGTATATCTGCATAACTTATTCTTTTGACCTTTCCTTTGATACCTGAATTCACTTGCAGTGAAGCTTCAGCTCACTTTTGTATTAGTGCACCATTCTGAAAATTGGTTACTTCAGCAGTGACTAAACGGGGCATTATTATTAAGTCCGTCATTTTCAATTTTGTCCTCCGACAATAAAAAAGCATTCTTTGCTTCGTAAGAATAGTAGATAGATCTTTTAATCAATAGGATTACTACTAATAAAATTGCACTCTTAGAAACAAGAAATATGAGAACTGCAGAACTTGAAGAAAAGTTCATTAATTTTTATGTTATCAGAGGACTTGTTTAAAAACTATTGACTCTTCTCAGCTAGTGTCCAATCAATGTCAAAATACTGTCAATATTTCAAACAAAATGCATTTTAAGATCATTTCATTATACCCCCAAAATTAGTTATTCTTAGATATACTGCTGAGTAATCTGTAAACATCTGAGGTTAATTTGAGAATTTTATTTATTTCTCTGTCTCTCCAGTGAATCTTCTGTGGAAGATTTATCTACTCTTTTTCCTGATGAAGGCAAAAGCAGCAAGCCTGGTGTATTTTGTCTTAGGCATATTAATTAGTGAGTATAGTGATCCATAGCCCACACACACTCTCACTATTTTCCAAATAGATTTAAACTGTCGTCCTTAAGAATAAATCAGGCAAAGACACTTATGCTTGCTAGCTCGCTTTGTGCTTGATCTGACTCACTGCTTACCCTTACTTAACCTCATGCCTCAAAAAAGCGGTGTCCATTGTTAAGGACCCACATCACCCAGGGTATGTCCTCTTCTCATTGCTATCATCATTTTATATATATATATCTTTTTGTAATTTATAGCTTTTATTATGTATGCAATGTACTGTTGCCACAAAACAATAAATTTCACAACATATGCCAGTGATATTAAACCTGATTCACATGCAACCTACATGCTCATACAAACGCCAGCCTCTGCTGAGCTACTGACTGCAGCAGTCCATGAGAATTAACTAGGTGTCAGGTTGTGAGGCCTGATGACCTTTTGACAGCTCATTGCTTTCAGACCTTCTTACTGTGCTCTAGATCTCTCTGGTGGTTAGAGACAAGAGTTCCAAAGAAAATAATATTTTAAAATTTAAAGTGCAGGTAGATAATAGAATTTTATTGAACAACATAATGAGAAGGTGGAATAAAGAAAAGAATATTTTAACGGTACTTAACTTTCCACTCCAGATCATCAATCCTATTCAGATATTTGGTGCAGCACTACATACAGAAGCCATGGTTGGCATAAGGCTGAGGTCTAGTCATGAGGAGCATGCAGCAAATGATAACTTTCCAGCTGTTCTCTATGTTCTGGGCTGGTAAGTCAGTTCCTGCATGGAAATCCAAGTATAAAATATCATTCTTGGATACTGAGATTCAGTCATTCTCATATGCTTACCTTGGAGAACAAGGATGGTGAAGGGGACCATTTCTTGCAGCTTCATGTATATATAATTCCTCACTAATATTCTACTCAACACTAAATGAGCTTGTAACCTTGCTGGGACCAAATTGAAAGGGGGTGTACCAAGTGAATAGAGAATATAGTACTTACACACAGTCTTTAGTTCTCTTTAATTCTTTAGAGGAATTAAGCCACCATCCAGGCCATGCCCTCTTCTTACTACTACCATCGGGTAGTAGGTACAGAAGCCTTGGGTCCCAGAAACCAGGTTCAAGGACCGGTATTACCCTACAACATTCAGGCTCCTGAGCCAACATGGATAACTTCATTCAACACTGCCTTGAACTGAATCTATGGTCTACACATTCACTTTCAAGGCCTCTTTAGAACTCATGATCTAAGCATCATTCATATTTGCACAGTTTATCTGCTTTTTGCACATTGCACATGGAACATTGATGTTTGTCAGTCTTTGATGCTTATGAATAGTTTTTTGTAAAATTCTGTTATACTTCCTCATTCCCCGTAAATGCCTGCAGGAAAATGAATCTCAAGGTAAAATATGGTAGCAGATATGTACTTTGATAATAAATTTACTTTGAATTTTGAACTTTGAATGTTGAAATGATGAATGCTAAATATTTTTCTTTCTTTTTGGGCATAACATTAATGAAGTTGTCCAATGGTGGCTGGAGGAGGCTTGTGTAACTAAATTAACTTTTTTGTTCCTTTGTCTAACCTTACTGCTCCAAATTTCATACTCAATAGATATTTTAATTTGCTTTATATCATTGTTGGTAGATAAACATTGGATAATTCTGTTTGTCATTTAGAAAACCTTAAAATTAAATGAACACTTTTGTTTACTAAAATGAAGAATCAGATTATTGAAGAAGATGATATCTTACCTTAGAGATGGTACTTAACATCAAGTACATGCAATACATTGTGTTATTGTGGATTTATAATTCTATATTATCCTACCCTTGACTTAAATATCAAATCCAGGAAGAAAAAAATGAACTCAGAAGTGAAATGCAAAGATTCAAAGTACATTTATTGTCAAAGTATGCGTGCAATGTACCCGTTCGAAGAGAACAGCTAACACCCAAACATTCAGTGGCCACCTTTTAGGTATCCATGTACAACTGCTTGTTAATACAAATATCTAATCAGCCAGTCACGTGGTAGCAACTCAATGCATAAGTGACTTTGACAGGATTAATTGTTGGTGCCAGACGGGGTGGTTTGAGCATCTCAGAAACTGCTGATATCCTGGGATTTTCACACACAACAAAGTTCAAACTATATTTATTATCAAAGTACACATACATCACCATAGACAACCCTAGATTTGTTTTCTTGTGGGCATACGCAGCAAATCCAAGAAACACAATAGAAGCATCGAAAGACCATACAGAGATTGGCTGTAATGACAGAGGTTAGAGGAGAATGGCTAGACTGGTTCAAGCTGACAGGAAGGCAACAGCGACTCAAACGACAGCCCGTAACAATTGTGGTGTGAGGGGGAGCATTGCAGCACATACAACACATCGAATCTTGCAGTGGATGAGCTGCAGCAGAAGACCATGAACATACACTCGGTAGCCACTATATTAGGTAAAGAGGCACATAATATAGTGGCCACTGTGTTTATGTTTCATCTACTAAATGCTTTAATGAAAGAATAAGAAGACAAAGGATTAAAGGTAAAGTCTATAAGTCATGCCTTGGATATCTCTGTTTTATCATTAACCCACTTCCTCTACAGTATTCCTCTACCTCATTCATCTTCCTTTTATTGTGAAAGAGATGCAATGATCAGATATCTGATCAGAGTCATAGAGAACTACAGTGCTTCCACCAGCAGCTTATTCCACATTCTCACCATGCTCTGAGTGAAAAGCTCCCCCTCTCATTTTCCCCTTAAACATTTCACCTTTTGCCCTAAACTCATGACCTCTAGTTCTAGTCTCATCAACCTCAGTGGAAAAAGCCTACTTGCATTTACCCTATCTATATCCTATTAATTTTGTGTACCTCTATCAAATCTCTCTTCATTCTCCTATGCTCCAGGGAGTAAAGTCTTATCCTCTTTAACATTGCTCAAGAACTCAGGTCCTAAATCCCAAGAAACACCCTTGTAAATTTTTTCTGTACTCTTTCAATCTTATTGATATTATTCTTGTAGGTAGGTGATCAGAACTTCTTACAATACTCCAAATTAGGCTTCACCAATGTCTTCTACAACTTCAATATAACATCCTACCTCCTGTACTCAGTACTTTGATTTATGAAGACAAATGTGTCAAAAGCTCTCTTTATGACTCTATCTATTTGTGACACCACTTTCAAGTCAAGGAAATATGCATCTGTGTTCCCGCATCCGTATGTTGTACATCTGCTGTTTATATAGATACCTTTTAAGTACTGACTGGAGAAGGTTATACAGAGACACAAGAAATTCTGCAGCTGCTGTGAGTCTTGAGCGACGCATGCAAAATGCTGGAAGAAATCAGCAGGTCATGGAGCTTCTGTAGAGGAAAATTAACAGCGGATGATTCAGGCTGGGATGTTCCTTCATCAAAACCTGAAAAGGAGGGTTTAAACACTAGAATAAATAGATAGGCAGAGAGAGAGGAGCACAAGTAGGCATGAAATAGCTGAACCCTGGTGAGGGTGAAGGTAGGTGGGTGAGGGAGGGGGAATAAAAGAGAATGATGTGACAAGCTAGGAGGTGATAGCTGGAAGAGCTAGAGGAATCTGATTGAGAGGACAGTATACCATTGGAATAAAGGGAAAGAGATGAGGAATCAGAGAGGTAATGGGCAGGTTGAGAGAGTAAAGGAAGGGAAGAGAAATGGTGAGATGGTCACTGAAATGAGGGAAGGCAAAGAAGGGTTGTGAACAGGGAAGATAGTGGGGAGTGGTTACCAGAAGTTAGAGAAATTAGTACTGATGCCACCAGTTTGGAGACTACCAAGATGGAATATGAAATGTTACTTCTCCTGTAGGTATTCACAAATGAAACAACAGAGATGTTTTATGTGTCAGAAAAGCCATAGCAACACATTTATTGAAAACCAAACACTGAAAACAAAGTGTGCTAAAAGTCCTTTACACTTCTTAAAGTGAATTCCAACCCAAATTGAATTCCAAAGTGAATTCCAACTTCAATTCCACTGAAGGCGTTGGTGGTTTTGAATTTTGTACATTTCCACCAATTACATTACCCTACACAGAATTCACTAAAACTGGCATTGTGAGTCTGCTGGGAGCTCGGACAAGCCGCCCGGCTCAGGTCCTATGTTCCATGGGTGGAGAAACAGCAGGTGCCTCTGGTCATGTCATGACAGCAGCAGCATGGGAGTGGAATCATCTTAATTTTGGTGGGCCGGTTTAAGGTAGTCTACCGATACACATTCAGGTTTGCCCCTCTTATTGAAGATAAAAATCTTTTCTCTCCATTCCATAACACAGAATGTGCCATCATAAGAAGGGACGCCAGTGTGCATCATGCTGGACAAAAACAAACGAGGCTGAGTGCAGGTCAACAGGAACCCAGAGTGTTCTACACAATGATGAGAGGTAGGAATAGTTGAAAAGGAATTGAATTTACTGAGGAGTGTGGAATGTTGTTGAGAGGCCGACGAGGCAGTCATGGCATCAGGAATAAAGTCATCCGGCACTCATAACGGCTGCCCGTATACCAACTTAGCCGTGGATGACTGCTTTTGAAGAGGTTCTGAGCCTGAGCAGCACCTACAAGATGCAAGCATGTCAACACTCACCTGCCAGGGAAGCCCTCAGAACAGCCTTTAAGGAGCAGTGAAACTCACATAGACCCTTAGAATGCAAGTGATACACCGTGTGTGATGTAGCCTTAAGGCTGACTTATACTTGTGCGTACCAGCTTACGCCGCAGCCTACGCAAGTGGGCTACGCCGTTGTGAGCACTTATACTTGTGCGTTGGTGTGTCTGTGTCGCTCTGCAATTCAAGCATGTACACGCATGTGCACATCATGTATTCACACGTCACACACGCGCACAGACCTGCCCGTAAAAGGCTTCATGGTCATGCTGGTCTTTCTCAGGGTAAACAAGTTTAAAGTGAGCGTCTTTTTTCGTAAAAGCGAAATGTGTCCTCCATAATTTCGGAGGTCTGTAAAGCTTTACGGAAAGCAATGCAGCCAGAGTTCCTTCCCTGCGCTTCAGTCGTCCAATGGGAAGCTATTGCAGCGTAGGAGGAAATGCGATGCTAGCAAGCGGACCAATCACAGTTGTTGCGGTCTGCGTTGCTGCGACGCGTAGTTACATTTTGGGAGAGGTGTGCATCAGGCCATGGCATAGGGATCTATGTAGGCACTGCGTAGGGTTCGCAGCTACGCCATACCTATGGCGTCAATTTGACGCACAAGTATAAATCAGCCTTAATGCAGAGGTTCTGGGCTGTTGCAGCCCAGAGGACCAAAATGAATTGGGGACCATGGTCAGAGGAAATATCAGATGTGGTGCCAAAATGAACAACCCAGGCGTTGATACGCACCCAAGCCACATCTGTGTCTGTTGTCAATGCCAGAGGAACAACTTCTGGCCACCTGATTGCACAGTCCACCATAATAAGAAGGTGCATGAAACCATGGAAAGGCAGGAGAGGACCAACAAGGTTTATATTGACGTGGTCAAACCATCACTCGGGAATCTTAAAAAACTCCAATGGCACCTGGACAAGACTCTTAATTTTTGCCTCCAGCACTCCACACAGGTTGCAGTCCAATCATGCACGTCCCTTCTAAAGGCGTGCCACACAAACTTCAGTGCAACCAGTTTCTGTGAGGCCTTCCAGCCCAGATGCGAGAGGCCAGGTTTCGAGTCAAAAACAGTCTGCCTCCAGTTAGCGGGCACTGTGGGGTGAGGGTGACCGGGTGAGATATTGGACAGGACAGAAATCCTTGCTTCCCAGAAGTTAATGTCAGCCAGCTGCAGGCCCATGACTGCTGATCAGTAACCCTGGACCTCTGGGTCAGTAGCTTGGTTGGCTGCCATGTCGGCATTGTCAACCCCTATGTGTACGGCCTCAATGGCTGGCAGTGAGAGGCAATCAGCCTCGGCATTATTTTTCCCCTTGATACTGTATGTCATTTATCGGTTGTGAACTCTGATATGAAAGCCAATCGGTATTGTTGCCGTGCAGACCAAGGGTCTGATATTTTGATCATAGTGAGCGTGAGTGGCTTGTAGTCAACAAATGCTGTGAAATGGCAACCCTCGAGAAGAAAATGAAAATGGAGGACAGCCAGATAGAGTCTGACACGTTCACAATCAAACATGCTGAACTTGCCTTCAGGGGATAGAGTTGCCGGCTGAAGAAGACAGCCACATGCTTCTGATCAACTGTTCATGCACAGCATCCACAGCATTGTCTGAAGCATCAGTAGTAATGGCAATGGGTGCGCCAGTAGGGTTGTGTTGGAAGGAGATTGTTTGATATCAGCAAATACGCTGGTCATGTCCGCTGACCAGTCAAGCACATGATTTGGGGTATTATCTTTAAGTGCACTATATAGTGGAAGAATAATTTCAGCAGCTCATGGAATGAAGCGGTGATAGAAATTCACCATGTCTAGAAACTCCTGTAGTGTTTTAGCAGTGCAGGACAGCTGGAAATCCATAATAGCGGCTACTTTTGATGGGAGGGGTTTTGCACCTTCTGCGGAGATACAATGGCTGAGAAAGTCAATGGTTAACAACCCAAACTAGCATTTAGCAGGGTTAATAATCAACCCATCTTAGCTTAAGTGCTTGAAAAGTGTGTGCAGATGATAATGGGTTTGGATTTGGATGCATTGGCGACAAGTACGTCATCCAGGTAAACAAGAAGAAAATCAAAATCTTTTAATACAGTGTCATCAGTTATTTAAAGGTCTGTGCTGCATTTTTCAGCCCAAATGACATGCGCAGAAACTTTAAAAAGCCAAGAGGGTTCTCACAGCTGTTTTGGAAATGTACTCCGAGCACGCAGGCACCTGATGGTAGCCAATAACTAGAACGACTTTAGAAAACATGAACTTTCCAGCAAAACATGATAATAAATCCTGGATGTGTGGGACCAGGTAATGAGCAGGGAGTGGTGGCCTCATTAAGGTGTCAGCAATTGCCACCATCAGACTTAGGGACCTTATGAAGAGGCGAAGCCCAGGGGCTATCCATCCAGCACACAAAGCCAACTCCTTCTATGTAGGCAATCTCAACCTTTGCAGTTGCCAGCTTTTCTGGGTCCAGTCTACACATGTGGTCATGAACTTACGGGCCTGTTGTAGCAATGTGGTGCTCCACCCCATGTTTTTTGACTGTTGTGGAGAATGTGGGGTTATTGAGGTTTGGGAATTTGCCCAGCAGTAAACTCCCACATGGTGGTGCCTGCAGTTGACAGAGTCATTGTGGGGAACTTACTGAGGGAGAGGGTAACAATGTAAGATCCTCGACATCCATAGCCGGCAGTTCTTAAAATCAACTAACAGTTCTTGGGCACACAGGAAATCTGCACCAAGCAGAGGTCTAGCTACCTTAGCCAGGATGAAGTCCCATTTGTAATGTTGCTCACTGAAGCAGGGCATCACCCACTGTGTCCTGTAAGTCAGGATCCTGCTGCCATTGTCAGTCTCCAATGAGGTTTCATCACTCTTTGCCTTCTCTTCAATAGATGATCCGGCAGCACACTCTCCTGAGCACCCTTGTCACAAAGGAGGCCTCACTCCGAAAGGGTGTCCTTAATAAACAGTAGATGATCCTGGCAGCTGAAACCCACGGTGTTCACAGACCTCTGATGTCCTGATGCGCTGGCACTGTTAAAGCTGCAAAGCAATCTGCATGTCCTAGTATTTGTACCAGAGCGAGCATGGTTAAAAAACATGCCCGGCATCATCTGTTTCATAGCCACGGGCGTCCTTATGTTGGGGGTCTTCCTGACCAGGCTTATCAAAATAGAGAAAGGAGGAGGAATGATGCACCGCTGCCTGGCTGAGTGTAAGCTATCAGACATTTTAGCAAGCTCCCTGAAGTGCTTCACAGTTGCATTAACGAGGCCTATGCGAACTTGATCAGGCGTTGGCTGCATGAAGAGTTCTTTAAAAATAAAACAAGGATCGTGATTTTCCAGGAGAGACAGCTTGTGGTCTATTAGATCTGACGTCTTAGCGTCACCAAAGCCAGGCAGGCAGAGCAACTGCTTAACATGTTCATATCCTAATAGTCCAAAACTCCGTAAAAGGTGAGTGTTCAGCGATTGGTATTTATCGTGTTCAGGTGAATGTTCCAGTAGACTCACCATTCTCGCAGCTGTGGAGTTACTGAGTGACGCTACCATGTAGAAATATTTGGTGTTGTTAGAGGTGATTTCTCACAGCCAAATTTGGCCTTGGCATGTACAAACCAAGCAATGGCAGTTTGCTTCCAAATTTCTGGCTGTTTCAAAGTGAATGTGTTGGCCGACATGTTCAATAACTCTGGAATCGTCCTCAAGCATTGGGGTCGCCAGTGTAGGTTTTCACAAATAAAATGGCAGTGGTGTTTTTTGTTTCATAAAATCTATAGCAACTCATTTATTTAACACCAAAAACTGAAAGCAAAGCACCATAAAAGTCCTTTACATAATTATCTCATCATTTCAGACTAGCATCTTAAAGTGAACCCAATGTCAGTGGTTGTGAATTCTAAATCTTTCCACCAATTACAGTACCCTACACTCCTATCTGCATCTGACCTCATCGTGATCATAGAGGAGACTGTGGACAGATACGTCACTGTGGGATTGGGAAGAGCAATTGAAGTGATTGGCAAGATGCTGGCTGTTGAGCCAGAGAGAGCGACACCAATCTTACCCCTCTCCTGGACTCACCTATTTAATACCAGCTTGTGCTCCTCCCCTTCTCCCTACCTTTTTATTCTAGATTCAACCCCATCCTTTCCAGTCCTGATGATGGATCTCAGCCCAAAGAATCAACTGTCCACTGTCCACCATAGATGCTGCCCCAGTTGCTGAGTTCTTCCAATATTTTATCTGTGTTGTTGGAGAAGGTTGTGCATAGAATGAGCATACATTAGTGCATTCAACCATTGGTATATTGATCTGATATAGGGTATGGTGCTAAATGGGCCACAGGTACATCAATGTCTATACTATCTTAATGAATTTGTAAAGTAAAAGTACAATTGGCAGAACAGCACACAATTTCTTAGATAGCATGCCAGGTTTAGCTTGAAATTTTATTTTTACAAATTCCCAATCCTGGAAGTTACATAACCCACAATAATCTCAGGCTGAGCCTATAAGTAAATTAGTGTTCAAACTCTCTTACATTAAGCCATGCTCTTCTCAAATGGTTTTCATTCCATGATAGCCCTCCACTTTGGAAAGGAGTCTCCTTCTCAGTAGGATTCTATGGTCCATGCCCTTTGTCTGCTTCCTGACATTTTTCCACCTCTGTTGTAGGGGGACCGCAAATGTACCAAAAAGTTCTTTAAGAGCTGCTGGAGCAGGATCTACTGCCAATTTGAGACCATGCACAGGAATCTATTCTGTGTGCATCATGAGGAAGATTTTTGAAAGTTTCTATAGAGTTTGTTAAGTAATATTTCATATTGATTAAAATCAATGGATTTGTAATAGTCCCTTCTGATTTAGACAGAACTATCAAGTCATTAATATATGCATGCTCAATAATTATAAGTAAATATAACTCCTGTCCTTGAAATTGGTTGGTTGTAATAGAGTTGGGAGGTGGGGGAGGGAGGGAGGGGGAAGGGGAAGGAAGGAGTGAAGTTGAATTAATATTTGCAATAAAATCACTTGATTGCAAAAATGCTCTGGATTAACAACTATGTGTATTGATAATAACACAACTCCCTCACACAACCAGATTTATTAATTCTTCCAAACTGTTTTCCTCGAACAATGTCTTCAGTGTTAACTGTTTCTGCCATTTAAAAGGAAGGGATTCATGTTCATTACAGTTCTCTTCACTATGCAGTTTATAAAGGCAGGGATATCCAAGGAATTGTGTTGTATCCTCTTCCTTTTCATCCCTAGTTTCTAGGATTTGACAAACTGAATAATTAATTTTATGCACAACGTGTATACAATTAAATTTCGAAACATTTCCTTAAAGATTAAAGGTGACCTCATGATATTAAAATTAAAAAGGAGAATGACAAGCAGCAGGCTCATTTGCATATGGTTATCCAAATTAATATTTGCAAACTTACCTATTATTTTATTTAAACACAATAAAGTTTTGCACTAGCTCAGTATGAACAGGAGGATTTCTAAAGGAAAACACAAGTGGTTACAGGTTACTTCCTTTAAGTATTTTATCCCCTTTTTCTTTGCTGTGTTTCCCTGCTCCACAGACCACCCTCTTACAGGGAATGAAAAAGTTAATTACTTGTTAGCCACTGCCAAAACTAGCCTGATCAACAACCTAGAAGGACGTCTGCAACAGGGGCTTAGGAACCTAGTCCCTTCCAGAGGGAAAGCGGTGGGTTTTCCTCTTTTTTTTACTATAATGGCATTGTGGTACAGGTCAGATCAGAAGGGTTAGATACAGGATAATGGCTACAAATCTTCTCCCACCATTCTGTGGTGCAGCTCATTAGGCATGTCGCAATGTTGTCTGGAGTATTTCATTTGTAGCTAAGCTACTGTGTAACAAATAGCTTAAGAATTAATGATGCTTGAAAGTAGTCACCCAAATTAGTACAAGGTCTATTCATCTCTTGAAGCTGGCTGATGGTCAGCTGTCTGCCAGCTGAATGTGACATGATTTTGTCCTTCCTTTATTAAGTTCCTTCACAGAATATTCCACAAAAACCTCAAAGCCTCACCCATTGATTATTTAATCATGCTTAAACATACACATTAGGAACTGAGATGGATGAGATTGAAGGCTACATTTCTGTTCTCAGGGAAGGGTAGATTGACATCCTGTACTTGTAAGTGATTATGCTCTGCACAGTCCCAACACTGGACACTCAGCTTAGAAAACTGTTTCCTTTTTATTCTAGCACTGAAGTTTGCACCTTCTACCACCCATTTCTTCCATGATAGTCTCAAGCACAACTCCATTATCAAACTATAGGATTCACATTTATCCAACTTACCATTTTCTTTTATTCCTCCCTTCCAAATGAGGGTGGTTAACTTTGGAGTAGATCACTGATTCATGCTGTCAATACAGGTTCACTAAAATCTATTGACATTTCTGATACTTTCATGATCAAGAGGTAAAGAAGATATACATTGTATCCTGGAGTCACTGATAGGTCCTATAACATGCTTTATTCACTTTCAGTGCCCTGAAGGAAGCTCCTACACACACACCTTCCTTAAGTAAGCAAAATCACTCCTCTGACTGAGGTTATCACCAGTACCAAGAAGAATGTGATCATAATCCCAGATCTTAATCATTTCCAACATCATGAACTCAAAATTTGAGAACATTGCTCATTTCCTTTCATTGCACCTCAGGAATAGTAGTCTATGCTCCACACAATTGACTGCATTTCATTTATTACCTGAAGTGTGGCTTGAATATTTGCTGCCATTGTAATGCCAGAGAGTGACTGCCTCCAGCAAGACAGCTACCAATGGTCTCCCATGAAGTCATAGAATTCTGGAGTCATAAAGCACAGAAACAGAAGCAGCAAACAGTCTGCTGGAAGAACCCAGGCATCAAGCAATACCTGTGAGAGGAAAGGAATTGTCGACATCTCCCACAGGCACTGCTTGACCTGTTGAGTTCCTCCAGCAGATTGCTTGTTGCTCCAGATTCCAGCATCTGCAGCCTCCTGTGTCTCCAGCACAGAAGCCGTTCCTTTAGTCCACCATGTTCATGCTGACCTATCAAAATACCTATCTATTTTAGTCCAATCCATCAGCACACACTACGTAATATCCCCTGTATTAGTGATTCGAGTGTTCATCTCAAAAGTTCTTAAATATCACTTCACTTTGGAATTCATTATTATTATTAATATTGTATCCCCAGCCTGTAGCATGCCATGGAAGAACACTGAGCAAAACCTTAATGAACTAACCACACAAAAACTGGCAAGAGCAGTCTAGAGGCTGTACAGCCTGTGACAAGTAGCTAACTATTGACACGCCAGGAATTTTCCATCATTTTAAAGGAATTAGTATGACACCACCCGCGTCCTCTGCTACCTGGTGGCTAACAGAAACATTCATGCCACTTCCAAGTTCCCACAAAAGTTCCATAATATTCTGGCTCAGACGTAGATAGCAGTTCCTTCACCATTACTGAAAGTCCTGGAAATCGTACTCAACAATAACAGCAGGGAGCTTTCACCACATTAACTGCAACACTTCCTGAAGGCAAATTGTCTTTGAATTCCAAATCCGTTGGAAGCATAAAAGCAATTCAGCAGTGGATTTCCTTAATCCTTTTGAATTTTGTTTATGAAATTCGTCCGTGCCTGGAAGTTTAACATTAGAACAGACTTGATGGATCAAGTGTTCCTTTTCCCATCTTTTTAATGGAATTTGAATGATTAAAAAATAATTCTGCGTTGAAAATAATGTAAGCATGGAAAACAGATCTAATCAGATTTATGCTCCAAAAGAAATAGTTTAGAACAATTTGAAGGTAAAATTTCAAAGTATATTTATTATTGAAGTATGTTCTCCACAGTATATATGACCTTGAGATTCATCTTCATGCAAGCAGACATAAACAAAGAAACATGATGGAACCCATTAACCCACACAACAAAGCCCGTTATACACCCAATGTGTGAAAAACATATAAAGAAAAAAGTCAAGTTGTGCAAACCATAAAAAAGTAAATAAATGACACACAGAAAATGAACCACCAAGTCCCTGAAAGTGAGTCCTCAGCCATGGAGCAGTTCAGTGCTGAAACACGTGAAGTCAGTCCAGGAGCCCGATGACTGCATCCACAGCCATGGAGCCAGATCAGCACAAAACAGTGGGGCAGGTTATTAAATATAAAATATCTGAACCAACAAAGAATAAATGGAGATATCCCAATAGATTAATCCTTTTTATTTTTGAACTTAGAGATCTTTTAGATACTCTTGCATAGAAATAATAATAGAAGCGAATACACTGCATACTATGACGCTACGTCATATATGGTATCACATTTAATATTTTTGTCTCTGGCTTGTAAGACTAGTTGGCAATTAGCAATATGCTTTAAATTCACTGTATTAATTAGAGTAAATGGAGTGAATAAATAATGATTGTAGAGATGGAAGCTAATACGTATAAAGTTGAAATATCATGCAAGTCGAATCCTTTTCTTGATACTGGAGAAGCCCTGCACTTCCTGTTATTCTCAAAGTGAACACACAGTGGCAACATTATTCTACATTAGTCAGCAAGTGATTTCTTGTGCTGCATGAATGTCTGCTTATTTGTTATTTTATATTTTCAACATCAATGAAGTGAAATTATTAATATATGTTCTACAATAAATAAGTTTTTTGTATGTTATTTTAAGGACACTTGTGTCCATTTTCAAAACTGATAGCTTAGATTGCTTAGATGATAAAATGCTTAAAGCTTTGTAACTGCTGCAATTTCCAGTCTAACCACATGATGGAAACATCTTTATTACAGATTACACAAAGAAAAAAAAATCAGGTATTTATAGAGCACATTATCTGATCCAATTAATACTATTGCAGGTAATATGTTGTAGATTACTTTCATATGTTTAGACTTTTATGATGTTTAGTGTACAAAACTATATCTCATTCCTGTGATCAAGAAATGATTACATATTTTACAAGTTCCCGAAGTACATACAAATGTGGAAGGCTATTCCAAGCACAATTAATCATCCACTTATTACCTGGAAATTCATGTAAGATTACACTTCATGTCCTTCTTCAGTTTTACCAAGCCTGCAGCTGGAGGGTTGGTGATTTTCAGCAGTAGATTAAAGTGCAGAGTATGGTCAAAAATGGCCAAAATGGGAAGCTCAGTTGAAATGCCTTTGTCGTCCATATTTTTTGGTATGAGATGTATTTATGGAAATTGAATTACACTGGAGGAGATACATGTTGGTGGAGTAATGCAAGACAGTTCAATTAATGTTTATTTGAGACTCCGGTGCTATAAAATTCCACAGTGCACAAAGCCCAATGAGTTACTAACTTAGGCTTTACAATTGGAAAGGCCTATTGCTTGCATGCTTCACCCTTGTGAAGTGCACAAAGGATCACGCTGGGTCCAGTTCACAAACCACTAAAGTTGGAATTGAAAGTCAGCAATCTGTGAGGATAATAAGTATGGAGATTAGAACCAAGACCTAATACAGAAGACGAATGTGGAACAGTAGTGGAATCTGCTGTCAGGAAATAGTCAACATGAGAGTTCTGCAGATTCTGATGGCACCTCTCTTTATCTCCATCTCTGCAGACAGACTGTCTATTGATATCTTTTATAAACCATGCTATCTTTACTATATCTCTTCCCACCCAGTCACTTGTAAAATTGCTATTGTCTTCTCTCAGTTCCTCTGTCTACGCTACTTCTATTCTAAAGATGAAGCTGTCCATTCGAGAACATCTGAGATGCCCTCCTTTTTTAAAGAACTGGGTTCCCTTCCTCCATCACTCCCCATCCCAACTCTCCACATTATCACTGTCAACATGACTCCCTTGTCTACTTATCCCTCCCCACTGATCTTCCTCCTGGCATTTACCCCTGCCCCATCACCTCCTCCCTCAGCACCATTCAGAGCCCCAAAAAGTCCTTCCAAGTGAGACAACATTTCACCTGCAAGACTGTTGGGGTTATCTAATGAATTCAGTGCTCCTGGTGTGGCCTCCACGACATCAGTGAAACCCAACGTAGATTGGGAGACCACTTCATCAGACCACTCTCACTCCATCTGCCACAACAGGTGGGATTTTCCGTTGTCCACCCCTTTTAATTCTACTTCCCATTCCAATTCTGACATCTCGGTCCTCTACCTCAATGATAAGGCCACTCTCAGGCTGGAAGAACAACATCTCATATTCCAGCAACACACATCAAAGTTGCTGGTGAACGCAGCAGGCCAGGCAGCATCTCTAGGAAGAGGTACAGTCGATGTTTCAGGCCGAGACCCTTCATCAGGACTAACTGAAGGAAGAGTTAGTAAAAGATTTGATTTAGTCCTGACGAAGAGTCTCGGCCCGAAACGTCGACTGTACCTCTTCCTAGAGCTGCTGCCTGGCCTGTTGCGTTCACCAGCAATTTTGATGTGTGTTGCTTGAATTTCCAGTATCTGCAGAATTCCTGTTATCTCATATTCCATCTGGGTTGCCTGCAACCAGACCGCATGAAAATCAATTTCTCTAACTTTCATTAAGTTTTTCCCCTTCTTTCTTTTTCCATTCCGCATTCTGGCTCTCCTCTTACCCTTTTTTCCTCGTCTTCCCATCACCTACCTCTGCTGTCCTCCTCCCTCCCTTTCTCGCATTACCCACTCTCCTCTCCTATCAGTTTCCAGCTTCACTGCTCCAAGCAGCAGCAATGCACCAGAGAAATCAGACAGATCTACCTTCAAGAATTGTGGCACAAAGAGCTCCATATCTGTCTGCATGAAGAAAATCTCTTCAGCTGAGGTTTTGCTGTGAACTCCTCTGTAAAAAAAGAGTGATGTGCCAGGGAAGAACTATTCCATTCATAACAAGCCACACCCACTCAGGAAATGCAAGGGCTTCAGAGCAGAGTCTCAATGAAAGAAAGGCTTTACTTAAACAGAACAGAATTTGCTTTAAGTGCTACACCTCAGTGACCCATTTGATAAAGGGCTGCCAAGCTACTGTGAAGTGCGCCGAGTGTAATAGCACTCACCATAACACAGCCAAACACCCAGGTCCAGCACCGCAATGCCTCAAGACTTCTACGTCCTCATGAAACAATGGTGGGGAGGATAAAGGAAACCCTGCTATCAAGGTTGCTGTTAACTCTCAATGCACTGAGGTTTATGGTCTAGAACACCTAGCTAGGTCTTGCTCAAAGATCTGTCTTGCTAGAACATACCCTCAGGGCCATTGTGAAAGAGCTGTCACCATGTATGTCATACTCATTGACCAAAATTGGTCAGGTCAGCCTTCTTTGAACTGTTTGATGTTACAAGCAATCCATCTTTATGTTCAGCTCAGAACCTGGGCTGGTACAATTGAGACATCTGGGAGGAAGGCAGAAGGCTTCCAGGTTAAATCACTTGACAATAAGGTCAGCAATTTTCTCTCGTCACTAACTAAGGCCAATGAGATTCTCAATAATGACTCTGAAATCCCAATGCCAGATGCAGCTCTTCACCATCCACATCAGAGATTGAGACAGCACATATTCCAGAGCTCAACCTTCAGTCTGCATTTCGCTTGGGAGACACATTGTAAGGGTGCATTAAGTCAGGCCACACCATGCCTCTTTCGTACATAGAGTTCATCTGGGCTGGGTGCTGGGAAATGCACAGAAGCCATGTGTGGGCACATTCAGGACTAGTGTGCTGGAGAATGGTCATCCTTCTATCCTCAACCCCTGCGACAGCTTCATGCAGCTTCAGTCATGGCAGGGGGCAACGCACCAGTCTGCCCAAGCTTAGCAGGTTAATAGAGGAGACACTTGGACAAATTGTGTTCAACCAGACAAAGTCAGACAACAAACCTTTCCTGTCCATTGAAAACACCATCTTCGTGAAAACAATGGACAAGGAAGTCTACAGGGATGAGACAAACAGTTTGTTTGCTCCTCTCCCCTTTTCAGTTCCCCGGCAGCGCCTACCCGACATCACGAATAGGCCCTTACCCAAACTCTGAAAAGGAAATCAGAATAAGAGAGCAGTGGTTTTATGTCCACACAGAGAATAATCCTGCTGACCGTGCATCCCGACCTGTTCCTCCATCACATCTAGCGCAGACAGTGTAGTTCAATGGTCCAGCTTTCCTGCGCAGATATCATGCAGACAGTTCAGATGCATAGCAGAACTTTGCCCGAGTTGATTCAGAGAAAGATGTGGAGATTTGTCCACGGGCAAGTAGCTTCATGATCAAGATACAAGAGGGACACCTTACAACTGAATGTCCCTGCTCTTCTCAGCCTTGAGCTCACTCATTATAGCATTTCTAATCCACATTACTGGCAGTCACAAATATTCCAACCAGTTTAACAGGCGTAAGGGATGGCACCGTTGCAAGCTACCCCGTATTCCAAATGTCATTGTCGGAGTGGCTCAGAGGGAAGCCTTCCCAGAGGAGACCACAACACTTGCTCGCAACAGTGCTCTTCTGAGGTTCAGTCCGATCCTTCAGAACAACCTCATCTGCATCGGAGACTGGCTGAAACATGCACACTTGAACAGAGGAGAAAGGAACCCCCTTATGCTGCCAAGGACGGCCACATCTCCTTGCAGCTGGTACAGCACCATTGCCTCCTATGTCCTTATTCACATGTCATGTCATTGAGTCTGCAATAAAACTAAGGAGTCTGGAACCTATATCCTGACTGTCATGTCATTTTTGAATGGCGATTGACTGACTGTCTACTTGATGTAACAACACCTCAGCAAGGGCACTACAGTACTCTTTCTCTTCCCCTCACCTTCTTATTCTGACTTATTCACACTTTCTTTCCAATTCTGATGAAGGATCTTGATCTGAAATATCGATTGTTTACTCCTTCTATAGATGCTGCCTGACTTGCATTTTGTGCATGTTGCCCAAGATTTCCATCATCTGCAGAATCTCTTGTTTATTAAACAAAACATACCTTTTCCCAGCCAAAGATGGATTGCAAATTTAATTCAGGCATCGTTCTATTCTCTGTTTAGTTCAACAAATAAATTGATTTTTGGATAACGTCGGCTGTTTATTCCTCTCCATAAATGTCTGGCCTGCTGAGTTCCTCCAGCATTTTGTGTGTGTTGCTGAGGAAATAGTAAGAGGTTTTGGCAGCCAGGGACTACTTAGTCATCAGAGATCAGTAGTACATGATCAGCTCTAGATATCATGGGAGCAGCTGATGGTTGGGAGCATTGGTGACTGGGGATTAGATAAAGGTAATAAGTTTGGGATCCAATTGAAATTAGAAGTGGAGTCCAGGGGTGTAAAGCCATAAGCATGTAAGATATAAAGAACCTACCTGTGACCAAGTTCCTGCTCTGGTCTTCGCTGGCTGGACTTGCTTGGTCAGGTGCCATTTATATTACACTGAAGTAATTCTCAGGCAGTGTGAAGGCTTCCCACTGGGTGCCTACAGTATCTATGGTTTTGAAAAGTCCTGGAAACGATGGCTAGGTGTTGCACCCACTGGATCTTTTGACTTGTCCATGTCAAACTCATGAAGGGCCCAAAAGAAAATAATTGACTTCCTGGAGCTTGCAGTGAGGGATCATGACTTTCTTATGCTTAATATGACCCATACTTCCGGGGCACCCAGGCGTGACTCAAGTAGCAGCAGTACTTTCAATGGATACAATTAAATATTCCCGTTTCAGCCTGATACAGCTAAAAAGCACAACTGCTTCCAAGGTCAATACAGTCAACAAAGATGTCTTAATGCATTTAAACAATCTATTGCTGCTTAAAACTAACGGAAACAACATTGATTGTGGTCGGAAGCACCTACATAGGACTCCTCAGAGGAAGCACGGGTGCAAAGCGGGCTTACATGTGCGTTTAAGGAAATAGGGTTTTAAACTCCCTATACCGATTATCTTGCTAGCAAACGTGCAGTCTCTAGTGAATAAGATTGATGATCTCAGAGTTGTGATGCTGAATCAGAGGGACATTAGGACCATGTGTGTCCTTTGTTTCACGGATTTCTGGTTAACCTCTTCCATACCAGATGCAGCGACTCAGATTGATAGGTTTACTATACACCTTCGGGATAAATCTATAGAATCTCTCAAAAGCAGAGGTGGAGGAGTATGCCTCATGATCAACTTTTCTTAGTGCACAAACATATCAGTGCTGTCCCAATTCTGCTCACCAGAGCAGTAAAGTGCCATCCTTTTTACTGTCATGGGAGTTCCCTGGGGTCATTTTGGTAGTAGTTTACATTCCACCTCAGGCCAATGTCAAATCAGGCTTTAGATGATCAGAGCAATGGGATGAACATGCACCAAAAAGCGCACCCTAATGCCTTCACCTTTGTTTTGGGAGATTTTAACCAGGCCAATCTGAAAAAAATCACTAAGCAACTACCATCAACAGATCACTTGCAATACCAGAGGAAACAACACACTGGACTATTGCTACACCACCATCAAGGATGCTGTTCCATGCCCTCAGTTCAGGAAGTCTGATCATCTGGCTGTACTTCTACTCCTTGAGTATAGGCAGAGACTGGAGACTGCAGCACCAGTAGTGAGGACCAAGAAGGTATGGACAAGGGAAGCACAGGAGCACTTACAGGACTGCTTTGAATCGATGGACTGGACTATTTTCAGGGATTCATCTTCGAACCTGGATGAGTATGCTGCAGTTGTTACCGACTTCATTAAAACCTGTGTGGATGAGTGTGTGCCCACAAAGACTTACTGTACATTCCCAAACCAAGAGCCGTGGATGAACCAGGAGGTACATTGTCTGCTGAAGGCTGGATCTGTGGCATTCAAATTTGGTGACCCAGGCCTGTACCAGAAAGCCAGGTATGATTTGCAGAGGGCTATTTAAAGGGTGAAGAGACAATTTTAGAATGAGGTTGGAGGCAACATCGGATGCATGGCAACTCTGGCAGGGTCTGTAAGACATTACTTTTGACAAAGCGAAACCCCAATAGTATGAATGGCAGTGATACTTCACCACCAGATGAACTCAATGCCTTCTATGCCCGCTTTGAAAGGGAGAATACAACTACAGCTGTGAAGATCCCTGCTGCACCTGATGACCCAGTGATCTCCATCTCAGAGGCCGATGTTAGGCTGTTTTTAAAGAGAGTGAACCCTCGCAAGTTGGAAGGTCCCTATGGAGTATCCGATAAGGCTCTGAAAACCTGTGCCAACCAACTAGCAGGAGTATTCAAGGGCATTTTCAACCTCTCACTGCTACAGATGGAAGATCCCACTTGCTTCAAAAAGGCAAAAATTATACCAGTGCTTAAGAAGAATAATGTGGGTTGCCTTAATGACTATTGCCCAGTAGCACTAACATTGACAGTGATAAAATGTTCTGAGAGGTTGGTCATGACTAAACTGAATTCCTGCCTCAACAAGGACCTGAACCCATTACTATTTGCCTATTGCCACAATAAGTCAACGGCAGATGCAGTCTCAGTGGCTCCCCACGCAGCCTTAGACCACCTGGACAACACAAACACCTACGTCAGGATGCTGTTCATCGACTACAGCTCAGCATTTAATATCATCATTCCCACAATCCTGATTGAGAAGTTGCAGAACTTCAGACTTCAGGAAGGGTAAGTTGAAGGAACACATACCAATCCTCAAGGAGGGATCAGAAGTGGAGAGAGTGAGCAGTTTCAATTTCTTGGGTGTCAAGATCTCTGAGGATCTAACCTGGTCCCAACATATTGATGTACTTATAAAGAAGGCAAGACAGTGGAGGGGTGTCTCAAAAAAGGCAACATCCATTATTAAGGATCTCCAGCACCCAGGGCATGCCCTTTTCCCACTGTTATCATCAGGTAGGAGATACAGAAGCCTGAAGGCACACACTCAGCGATTCAGGAACAGCTTCTTCCCCTCTGCCATCTTATTCCTAAATGGACATTGAAAATTTGGAAACTGCCTCACTTTTTTTTTAATATACAGTATTTCTGTTTTTGCGTGTTTTTAAAATCTATTCAATATACTTATACTGTAATTGATTTACTTGTTTATTTATTATTATTATTATTATTTTATTTATCTTTTTTTCTCTCGGCTAGATTATGTATTGCATTGAACTGCTGCTGCCAGGTTAACAAGTTTCACGTCACATGCCGGTGATAATAAACCTGATTCTGATTCCGATTCTGATGTTTCTTTCCAAGAACTTTTCATTGAAATTGAATTGTGCAGCATACAATTCACTGGGATTACTTACTTGGAGATTTATTGAAGTTCAGTTTACTGCTGAATATGGACACCTGCACTCATCAAAGAGGCTGCAGACATCTTGGTGATTCGATTTTTTTGTTTCTGTGCACACCAACGGTAGCCAACTGTATGTGGAGTTGATAAATTAGGCATAGCATTTCAGATTCTACTTCCTTGCTGAAGTAGTGAATCGAAACTCTGACATATATCAAGAGGTTTCCTGTGGCACCATTTCAAGGCAGAGGAGTTGTATTTACTCTAGAAAGTAGGCAAATTCATTTGAAACTGAACTAGGGATGTGTTACCCCACCTTATTGGACAATTTGCATGTGTCACAGGGGAAAGATATGTCAGGGAAATGTTTAAACCAGGACAATGAATGAAAGAAGTGGAGATCTAATGATGATGGGTGGTGTGTGTGTGTGTGTGTGTGTGTGTGTGTCTGTGAGAGAGAGAGAGAGAGAGAGATAGGGAGACAGAGCCCCTCCACAAGTGCTGTCAGTGCTAATCCAAGAAATTGTTCATTTCTTTCCTCTGTTCAGCAGAACCACTATGCCACCTGTTAGCTGAAAAGTTGAAGGCTGTGGGTACAGAAGAGTGCTGTGTATTTAATATTTCAGTAATATTTGAGTAATATTGTAAATATATTGTTTGATGAAGCATTCTTTGTTGCTTACGGTATATAATTCATCATGGGTTATATGTAAAAGAACATGAATAGCATGTGTCATTACACTCAAGTCTCATGTGTGCACCTTGCTAAAAGTAAAAGCATAGTGTACACGGTTATCCCGGGCTCCATCTTTATCTTTCAATTAGTTTTTTATGTTTTTCAGTTACAAAACATAACAGTGGTGACAAGGGATTCTTAAACAAACCCAAGATGTCTACCTACCAGTTGAAGCGCAGTCACACATTCGAATTTAAAAAAAGCTCAGTGAGATGTTCGAAATTTTAAGAAGTACAATGGGAGAGAAAGATGGTCAAGCTTAAACAAAGGGAGAAAATGGATTAAATTCATGGGCTCATAAACAACGAGCACCAGTAGATAGTAACCATAAATTTTAAACAGGGCAGAAATGGTGAGATACATCGGAAAGATAGACGCGTTCATTTGCACTGAAGATAACTGGGTCATGTACACAGAAAGAATTGAGCACTATTTTAAAGCAAATAGAATAGCCATTAAGAAATGAGTGCCAGCTTTGCTGAGTGCAATTGGTGGAAAAGCATACAGTTTGCTTAGAAGTTTAACTGTCCCAACCAAACCTGCGAAAATGAGCTTTGCTGATATTGTGAACTTAATGTAGGAACTTTTAGAACTGAAACCATTGTTGATTGCAGAATGCTTTAGGCTCCATAAGCGGAAGCAAAAGGCAGGGGAGTCCATTTCAGTTTACATGGCTGAATTGAACAGATTGTCTGAGTACTGCCTGTTCATTGATGGGCTTAACGATGCACTGAGAGATCATTTGGTTCCTGAAATTTTTCAATAATGCATTCAAAAACAGCTCCTAACTGAAGCACAACTTACATTCAAAGGAGCTGTTGAAATCTCTGTATCAATGCAAACGGCAGACAGAGCCACATTTGAGTTGCAGTCAGGAAAGAAAGTGAGTGTGAACAAATTGCAAACAGAAATCTGCCTAGCCAGTCAAATTGTGTTACTACTTTGGCAGGAGCTCACATACATCAGAACAATGCAGGTTTAAAGGTGAAGCTTGCAGAAAGTGCAACAAAGTAGGACAAATACAGATAGCATGTTGGGCAGACAAAAATAAATGGACTGCACAGGGAAGAGAAAAAGATGAAAGGTTAAGTTGCAGTTTCAAAAAGAGCACTAATCTGCATGAAAAATCTAATAATGATGAACATGACACAGGAGTGAATAGCCCTGAGATTTACAATGTGAAAACTAACAGAAGACAATTAGTATGGCTTACATCAAAAGTGAATGACAATTCAATTAATATGAAATTGGACACTGCCTTGGCTGTTTCAATCATTCCACAAAATAAGATTGATTGGACTTCAAAGATATTGTAAATATCCAACTGAGAATTTATACTGGAGAAAAGATAACTCCTATGGGAATGACAAGGAAATACAACAACCAGCATCCACTTAGGACTTGCATGTGATAAAAACAGTAGGGCCAGCATTGTTAGAATGTGATTGGATGAGAGCACTATAACTTCATTGGAGATCCATCCACAATATGCATGCCACATCCTCTGCAGTAGAGTCAACTGTAAGCAAATTAGGAAAGATACAGGATGATGCCACAGGAAGTGTTCAGGGACTGCACTGGAAATCTCAAGCATACTGTATCAAGGGTAAAATAGTGTTAAATGAAAATACCATACCCAAATCCGTGACAAAGTAGCTAGTTAGCTAGATCACATGGAGGCTGAAGGAATTCTTTCCAAGGTTTAGTGGAACCCTTAAGCAATGCCTGCAGTCCCAGTAGCCAAGAAGAATGGGTCTGTCAGAATCTGTGGTGATTTTAAGGTCACCATCAACTCAATAGTGAAAGCAGATCAGGATAAAGGATATCTTTGCAAACCTTTCTGGAAGAAAACACTTCAGCTGAGCCCTACCTACAGATGGAGATGGAAGAAGAGTTCAAAGTGTTTCTCACCATAAACTCTCACAAACGGTTTTATCATTATAATAGGCTTATTTGGAGTAGCGCTGCACCTGCTCTCCAGCAGAAAAGAATAGACCAGGTGCTGCAAGGCTTCCTAGGCACTCTGTATTACTTGGATGATATTATTGATACAGGTAAGGATGACAAAGACCATCTCTAAAATCTCAAAAGAATGTTAAAGAGATTAGAAGCTTACAGGCTCAGAGCACAATGTAGCAAGTGTTTTTAAACCAAGTATTATTTACTGTGGTCATGTCATTGACACATAAGGATTAAACAAGTGTTCTGAGAAAATTCAAGCAGTGGTGAATGTCCCAAGTCCAAAGAGTGTGTCACAGTTGTGTTCCTTTATAAGATTTGTCAATTACTATAACAGGTTCTGGCTACCGTACTCCACCCCTTCAACTCATTACTACAGATCGGAAGAATACCAATGGACAAAACAGTGCAAGGTGGCTTTCCTAAAGGCAAAGAAAATGGTGATGTCATACACTGTACTCACACATTATGATCCATATCGTACAATGAAGCTTGCCTGCGTTGCCTCACCTGATGGTATAGGTGCACTCATGTCACATGCTATGAGTAATTGAACTGAATGCACCATAGCCATTGTATCACATTCCCTAACTGCTGTAGAACAAAATTATGCACCGACTGACAGAAAGGCATTGAGTTTGGGTTGGGGTGTAAAACATTTCAAGCAACTCTTGTATGGTAGAGAGTTCTTCCTTCATTACATCTACACCCACTGGTGTCTATTTTGAATCCACAGAAGGGTGTAGCACCAACAGCAGGAGCACCATTGCAGAGATGGGCTCAGTTTTTTGGAGGACACAACTACAATCGAATTCAAGAGGACAATTAACCATGTAAATGTGGAAGGATAGTCCTATTTCCCCTTGGAAAAGAAAATACCAGAAAAACTTACAAAAGAGGAAATTCCTCTTGATGTATTCTCTCCAAATGCAAGTTGTAAGTCTCCCTATTACAGCACAGATGTTCCAAAGGGAAACCAGAAAAGATCTCACACTGTCTCAGGTCTACATGGCCACCCAACATAATTGGAATGTGCAGCAGAAGTTCCAGGTTCCCCCATTCTAACCAGCACCAGCACGAACTTGTCCTCGAGGGGGTTGCCTTGTGTGGGAAACATAAGACCATAAGTTATAGGAGCAGAATTAGGCCATTTGGCCAATAATGTCTGCTCCACTATTTCATCATGGCTGTTCCATTTTCCCTCTCAGTCCCAATCTCCTGCCTTCCCCCTGTATCTTTTCATGCCCTGATCAATCAAGAATCTATCAACCTCTGCCTTAAATAGACATAGAGACCTGGCCTCCACAGCTACCTTTGGCAACAAATTCCACAGATTCACTACTCTCTGGCTAAAGAAATTCCTCCTCGCCTCTCCTTTCTGAGGTTGCGTCATCTGGTCTTAGACTCTCCCACCCATTGGAAGCATCCTGTCCATATCTAATCTATCAAGGCCTTTCACCATTCAATCGGTTTCAGTGAGGTCACCACTCATTCTTCTGAATTCTAGTGAATACAGGCCCGTAACCATGAAACACTCTTCATATGACAAGCTGTTTAATTTTTGAATCATTTTCATGAGCCTCCTTTAAACCCACTCCAATTTCAGCATGTCCTTTCTAAGATAAGAGGCCCGAAACTACTCATCATACTCCAAGTGAGGCCTCACCTTGGCTTTATAAATTCTCAACATAACATCATTGCTTTTATATTCTAGTCCCGTTGCAATGAATGCAAACATCACATTTGCCTTCCTCACCACAGACTGATCCTGCAAATTAACATTTAGGGAATCCTGCACAAGGATTCCCAAGTCCATTTGGGCCTCACATTTTTGTATTTTTCTCTCTGCTTTGAAAATAGTCAAACCTTTCATTTCTTCTACCAAATTGCATGACCATACACTTCCTGACACTGTATTCCATCTGCCACTTTTTGTCCTTTCCTCCAGTCTAAGTCCTTCTGTAGCCTCTCTATTACTCAAAACTACCGGCCCCTCCCCTATCCCTGTATCCTCTGCAAGCTTTGCAAGAAATCCATCAATTCCATCATCCAAATCATTGATATATAGCATAAAAAGAGCTGATCCCAACACAGACCCCTGTGGAATACCACTAGTCACTAGCAGCCAACCAGAACCAGCGCCCATTATTCCCACTCTTTGCCTTCTGCCAATAAGCCCCTGCTTCATCCATGCTAGAATCTTTACCATAATAACATGGGCTTGTAGATTGTTAAGCAGCCTCATGTGTGGCATCATGTCAAAGGCCTTCTGAAAATCCAAATACACAACATCAATCGGTGCTCCTTTGTCTATTCTGCTTGTTATTTCTTCAAAGAATTCAAACAGATTTGTCAGACAACATTTTCCCTTGAGGGAACATGCTGACTACAACTTATTTTATCATGTGCCTCTAAGTACCCAGAGACCACATCCTTAGTAATCAACTCCAACATCTGAGGTCAGACTAATTGGCCTATAATTTCCTTTCTTCTGCCTCACTCCTGTCTTGAAGAGTGGAGTGACATTTGAAATTTTTCAGTCTTCCAGAATCATTTGAGAGTCTAGCAATTCTTGAAAGATCATTACTAATGCCCCCACAATCTGTTCAGCCACCTCTTTCAGAACCCTGGGGTGCGCACCATCTACTACAGGTGATTTATCTACCTTCAGACCTTTCATTTTCCCAAGAACCTTCTCTCTAGTAATGATAATTTCACACACTTCATGACCCCTGAAGCCTGGAATTTCCACCAGACTGCTAGTGTCTTCCATAGTGAAGACTGATGTAAAATACTTATTCAGTTCATCTGACATTTCCTTGTCCCCCATTGCTACCTCTCCAGCATCATTTTCCATATACCACGCACATCCCAATATAACACCTTTTGTCCTGTATTCAACCCTTTTCGATTTTGTTCACCTCTTACATTGCAACTTATCCTGTTGACTGCAATTTTGCTCTATCATCAGTCTTTCCTTGTGAGCAGTCTCAATACTCATTGCTTCCATTTTTAAACCAACTGCCTCATCCTCAGCACTAACACACTGGTTCCCACCCCCCTGCCAAATTAGCTTAAACCCACTCGAACAACTTTAGCCAATCTGCCCGCAAGGATATTGGACCCTCTGAGGTTCAAGAGTAACCCATCCCTTTTGTATAGGTCATACCTTCTCCAGAGGTATTCTCCACTCTTCTCCAGAAACCCTGCCACATGTACCAGTTACTCAGTTATGCATTCACCTGCAAAATCATCCAATTCTTACCCTCACTGGCACGTGGCACAGGCAGCAATTGAAAGATTACTACACTGGAGGTCCTGTTTCTCAGCCTTCTACTTAGCTCCCTAAAATCTCTCTTCAGGATCTCCTCACCTTGTCTACCTATGTCATTGGTACCAATATGTACCAAGACTTCTGGCTGCTCACCATCACCCGTAAGAATGCCATGGACACAAATCGAAGACATCCCAGGTCCTGGCACCAAGGAGGCAACATACCATCTGGGTGTCCCCATCAGGCCCACAGAACCTCATTTCTGTTCCTCTGACTAAGGAATCTCCTATCAATGCTGCAGTCCTCTTCATCTCTCCACTCTTCTGAGCCACAGCACCAGACTCAGTGCCAGATACCGAGTCACTGTGGCTCCCCCAGGTAGGTTGTTCCCCTCAATAGTATCGAAAGTTATGTATTTTTTTATTGAGGTGTGATCAAAATGAAGGCATTGCCTTGAAGCTTTGTCTGGTGGCCTGGGATAGCTTACCAGATCGAACAGCTTGTAATGTGTTGTTCGGGATGCCAACACATCCAGAAGAAAGTTGTCCAGAGCTGTCCCAACCATTTTCTGCAGTACCAGCGTTTACTCCAACAAAGACCACGGAGGAGGCCCTAGAACCTGAGATGGTTTCACAGCCACAAGTCTCAACAGTCAATAGAGTAATACCACCTCCCACCAGGAGAAGTGTTATCCCACAAAAGTAAGAAATCCTCCACAGTGATTAAATATTTAGGCCTAAATGGAACAATTTAAATTTTGTTGTGCTGTGGATATCTGTATAGTAGTTGTATTATTTAGTACACTATGTGTGTGTGTCTGTGTAAGTTGAGATGCATTCTATATATTGAGTTGGAGGCTGTACAGTAGCTAAGCAGGGAGGAATATTGTGCATTTACTATTTTGTCAGTATTTGAGTAATATTGTAAATAGTTTGTTTGATTAAGAATTCTTTATTGTTTACATAAATTGAAGGCGGATACTATATGGTCTGTTAAGAGACTCCTGGATAGGTACATGGAGCTTAGTAAAATAGAGGGCTATGGGTAACCCTAGGTGATTTCTAAGATAAGAACATGTTCGGCACAGCATTGTGGGCCGAAGGGCCCGTATTGTGCTGTAGGTTTTCTATGTTCTATGTTTTATAATTCATTATGGGTTACATATAAAAGTACGTGAATGGCATACATTACTACGGCACCACATCATATGTGTGCATCTCACTAAAGTAAAGAACCAAATAGACATGTTGCTCCATGTTTTTCTTTCAATGAGTCTTATGTTTTGGAGTTACAAAACATAACAAAGAGGTCTCCCGTACTTGATCCACCATTCAGTATGATCATGGTTGATATATATAGGCATGGAAGAGAAGTTGAGACCAGCACAGATCGACAATGATCACACTGAATGGTGGAGCAGTTTGAGGGACCAAGTTCGACTCTTGCTCAAAAGTCTTGCGTTAGTGAGAACTCTCCACGATAACAGAGTTAAGTACTCCACATATCAACTCTGGATTATGCCTGCATTTGATGTGTCAAAATATCAGAACAACAGAAGCAAACACTTTGCCTCCCATGTAGGAGAAAGAGGCTGCAGGTGAAAAGGAAAGAGCTGCCACCAATACTCAAAGGGAAATGCAAGCTCTTATCAATGCATGCCAGAAAGAAGATCCTGGATGCTGTGGAGACAATGGAAGCTTCCAAGCTAATGTAAGACGAGCCAGGCAGGTGGTGGCTACAATAGCTTTCTGCAAGAATGACAGGTCATTCACAATGAGACAATGAAATAAAACAGAATTGTGACTTCTCAAGACTTGCATCCCATATTTCACACATAAAGGGTGGAGATCCTTCAGTGCCTTTTATCAGGAGGTCTCAGTTGCAGAAGCAAGGTGATAATTCAGCAGATACTAAGCCACTGTAGCAAGCATTGTAATTTGAAATTTCCCATGCTACCATTAATACAGGTGGGTCTGCAAAGCAGGTTGTGATAGATCTTTAACCCCTTATTCTCAAGCTGTATGCTCTGGTTCAAGATTCTCAATCAGAGGAAACATCCTTCCTGAATCCAAAATGTCAACCCCTTTAGGAATATTATGATGTGATACCATTGCATTTGATACCTGCTTTCACTCTTTTACTCCTTTTTTCCCTGAACCAAATCTTAGGTTCAATGATGTAGCTCTTCTCTGATAAGTTTGTGTGAGTGAAGTAAATTAGAAGGCAATAACAATCATCCTCTCCTATCCCTTTTACCAATCACCTGTCCAGCTCTTGGCTCCATCCCTCCCCCTCCTGTCTTCTCCTATCATTTTGGATCTCCCCCTCCCACTTTCAAATCTCTTACTAGCTCTTCTTTCAGTTAGTCCAGACGAAGGGTCTCGGCATGAAACGTCGACTGTACCTCTTCCTAGAGATGCTGCCTGGCCTGCTGCGTTCACCAACAACTTTTACGTGTGTTGCTTGAAATTCCAGCATCTGCAGATTTCCTCCTGTGTGAGGCAATAACAATCATTTGGATTATAGTACACTATTAGTATCTGACTGCTATTTGTCATGTGGGTAACTCACTAATTCACACCACGTGCTCAAAGGACACAGCAGGTCAGAAGGTTCTGATGAAGGGTCCCAGAACTGGAACAATGGCTGCTTTTCATTCCATGGATGCTGTCAGATCTGTTGAGAGTTTCATATTTTCTGTTTTTATGTCAGAGCTCCAGAATCTGTGACTATTCGGAACTTTCATGCGCGTGATGGCCAAAGCTGACCTAATTGGCCATTGGGAATAGTCCACTATCAGAAACTCCACATGAATAAGAAGTGCTGGAAATATGCAGCAATGTAGACGATATCTACTGTATAACAAGAGAAATAGTGTTACTGTTTCACATCTACGACTATTCCGCAGAATTGGGAAAGTGGAAAAACATGTTTTATGTTGCAGAGAAGAAAGGGGAGGGGGAAGTAAAGGGAATGTCTGTGCTTGTGTGAAGGCTAGAATGCTAGAAAGGCTGTGGAAGGAAATAGCTGTGCCAATGTAAGACTAAAGCCAGGGTCAGAGAAGCACGTACAAAGGCTTTGAGCAGGTTGCAAAGTTCATTAAATGCAATCTCAGATGCCACATTTCACTAACAACATACAGACATCAGCTACTACTTAATTACTGCCAATTTTTATTCTTCTATCTGCTTTAAAAGTGATCTTTTCAAAACTATATGCCTTAGATTGGTATTCTGCGGTGACTTTGACTTTACTGTGATACTAGTCAACTTGAAATGTTGCAACTCTTTCTGGTGTGTGATCAAGGTGACGTAACATTGATATATTCAGTTAAAAGTTCCTCCTCTCACAGAGCCCATGAATCTATTTCTAGCATAATCACTTAATCTATTATTCCCAATTTATTACACAAGTTAAAATCAGTCTCAGCAGTTGTTCCTTTTCCATAAACTTTATTTATCAAGCTGCAGTGATATTGGCAGTTCAAGAATCTGTTTTATGATGAGGATAGCTTTAGGGCAGTGACCTTATCCTAGACACTAGAATACTACAGCACAGTACAGGCCCTTCTGCCCTCGATATTGTGCCAACCCATATACTCCTTTAAAAAAAGTACAAAACCCACACTACCCCGTAACCCTCTATTTATCTTTCATCCATGTGCCTGTCCAAGAGGCTCTTAAATACCCCTAATGTTTTAGCCTCCACACCATCCCTGGTAAGTCATTCCAGGCACCCACAACACTCAGTGTAAAAAACTTACCCCTGATGTCTCCCTTAAATCCCTACCTTAACTTTGTACATATGCCCTTTGGTGTTTGCTATTCATGCCCTGGGAAATAGGTACTGGCTATCCACCCTATCTATGCCTCTCATAATCTTGTAGACCTCTATCAAGTCCCCTCTCATCCTTCTACACTCCAAAGAGAAAAGTCCCAGCTCTGCTAACCTTGCCTCATAAGCCTTGTTTTCCAATCCAGGCAACATCCTGGTAAATCTCCTTTGCACCCCCTCCATAGTTTCCACATCCTTCCTATAATGAGGTGACCAGAACTGAACACAATACTCCAAGTATGGTCTCACCAGAGATTTGTAGAGTTCAAACATGACCTCTCTACTCTTGAACTCAATCCCCCCATTAATGAAGCCTAGCATCCCATAGGCCTTCTTAACTATCCTATCATCCTGTGCAGCGACCTTGAGGGATGTATGGATTTGAACCCCAAGGTCCCTCTGTTTATCCACACTCTTAAGTAACTGACCATTAACCCTATACTCAGCCTTCTGGTTTGCCCTTCCAAAATGCATCACCTCACACTTATCCGGATTGAACTCCATCTGCCACTTTTCTGCCCAAATCTGCATCCTATTTATATTCTCTTGTAACCTTCAACAACCTGCAGCTGTATCCACAACTCCTCCAATCTTAGTGTCATCCGCAAACTTACTCACCCATCCTTCCGCCTCTTCATCCAGGTCATTTATAAAAATCACAAAGAGCAGAGGTCCCAGGACAGATCCCCATGGCACTCCACTAGTTAGCGACCTCCAGGCGGAATACTTTCCTTCCACTACTACCCTCTGCTTTCTTTCTTTAAGCCAATTTTTTTTATCCAAACAGCCAAGGTTCCACTGATCCCATGCCTCATGACTTTCTGGATGAGTCTATCGTGGGCGACCTTGTCAAATGCCTTGCTAAGATCAATGTAGACCACATCTACTGCCCTACCCTCATCAATTTCTTTTATTACCTCTTCAAAAAACTCAATTAGGCTCATGAGGCATGACCTTCCCTTACCAAAGCCATGTTGACTATCCTTGAGTAGTCTGTACTTCTCCAAGTGCTCATAGATCCTATTCTTAAGAACCCTTTCCAATAGTTTGCAGACCACCGACGTAAGACTCACCAGTCTATGGTTCCCAGGATTCTCCCTATTACCTTTTTTAAACAAGGGAACTACATTTGCCATTTTCCAATCCTCTGGCACCTCCCCTGAAGCCAAAGAGGATTCAAAGATCATAGCTACTGCTCCAGCGATCTCTTCTCTCACTTCCCACAGCAACCTGGGGTATATCACATCCGGCCCTGGGGACTTATCAATCTTGATGTTTTTAAGAAGATCCAACACTTCTTCCTTAATCTCCACATTGTCCAGCACACAGGCCTGTTCTATTTCAACCTCACCCTGATCAAGGTCCTTTACACTTGTGAATACTGAAGCAAAGTATTCATTTAGGACCTCCCCAACGTCCTCCACCTCCAGGCACATGTTGCCTTCTTTATCTTTTAGCTTCATTCTTGTCATCCTTCTGTTCTTCACATACGCATAGAATGCCTTGAGGTTCTCCTTAATCCTACATGCCAAGGCCTTCTCATGCCCCCTTCGAGCTCTCCTAAGTCCTTTCTTAAGCTCCTTCCTGGCTGTCCTATATTTCTCATGAGCCCCTCCTGCTTCTTATATCTAACATATGCTTCCTTCTTCCTCTTGACGAGTTGCCTCACGTGTTTCGTCAGCCACAGTTCCCTTTTCCTACCATTTTTTCCTTGTCTCAGTGGGACAAACCTATCCTGAACCCAGCACAAGTGGCCCCGAAACTTCCTCCACATTACTTCTGTGCTTTCACCCTTGAACATCTGTTTCCAATTTACTCTCGATAGTTCCTGACTCATCCCTTCATAGTTAGCCCTTCCCCAGTTAAGCACTTTCCCATTTTGTCTGTTTTTATCCTTTTCCATAGCTATGCTGAAGCTAAGGGAGTTGTGGTCACTCTCACCAAAATGCTCCCCCACCAAGAGGTCTGCCACCTGACCAGGTTCATTACCCATAACTAGATCCAGTATGGCCTCTCCTCTTGTCGGCCAGTCCACATACTGTGTCAGGAATCCTTCTTGAACACACCTGACAAAATCAGCCCCATCTATCCCCCTTGCAGTCAGGAGGTGCCAGTCAATATGAGGGAAGTTGCAATCACCCATAACTACAACCCTGTATTTCCTGCACCATTCTAAAATCTGCCTACTTATCTGCTCCTCAGTGTCCTGAGGGCTATTTGGGGGCCTATAGACTGCTCCCAGCACAGTGATTGATCCCTTCCTATTTCTGACTTCCACCCACACCGACTCAGACGACAATCCCTCTGCAGCGTCCTCCCTTTCTCTAGCCGTGATACTATCCCTGACCAGTAATGCTACTCCCTCCCCCCGCCTTTTCTACCTCCCATCCTATTCCTTTTAAAACACCTAAACCCCGGTACCTGCATCAGCCAATCCTGCCCATCCTCCAGCCAAGTTTCAGTAATGGCCACAACATCGTAATTCCACGTACTGATCCATGCTCTAAGTTCATCCCCTTTATTTCAAATACTCCTAGTGTTGAAATAGACACATTTCAACCCCTCTAACTGGCTACATTTATGTTTTGTCCCCTGCCTGTCCTTCCTCACCAGCTCAGAACACACAGCATCATGCCCTTGTCCTTCTACCCTAACCTCTGCACTCACATTCTGATTCCCACCCCCCTGCCAAACTAGTTTAAACCCTCCCCAACAGCTCTAGCAAACCTGCCCACCAGGATATTGGTCCTATTGCAAAAAAGGCTTTACTTTGAAGGTGTTTCGATGTCGCAGAATAAATTCATTGCATTCTATTTGTTTTTATTTAATAATATTGCATTCTGCATGTCTGATTAAAAATTATCAACTTACAGTTTTCAAGCCACCTTCTCTCCACATACACTTCCCAACATGCAGGACATTTATATGTAGATTTTCCACTGCTGACACCCTCCTGTTTCTATGTGAGAATTTCAACATTGAGTGTTGCCAATATGGAGAAACACGTCATATTAACAGAATACAAAATAGCTTTTAAGGATGAGTGATTCTTAATTGCTGCATTTCATGCATTTCAGATTAAACGGAGTTAGCTTATCCTGCAAGATTAATGTACAAGGGTGGCAACTCCTCGGCTCAGATAAGATGAACAATGGTACTGAATATCCTCTATAAAATAGAAAAAAAACTACCAGAAGATCTTAAACACAAAATACTCTGCAGATGGTGGGTCAAAGCAAAACCCACAACACGCTGGAGTAACTCAGCAGGTCGGACAGCATCCGTGGAAATGATCGGTCGATGTTTCGGGCCGGAAACCTTCATCAGGACTGAAGAGGGAAGGGGCAGAGGCCCTATAAAGAAGGTGGGGGGAGGGTAGGAAGGAGAAGTCTGGTAGGTTCCAGGTGAAAAACCAGTAAGGGGAAAGATAAAGGGGTGGGGGAGGGGATAGGCAGGAAAGGTGAAGAAGGAATAGGGGAAAATACAATCGGTAGGAGAAGGAGGCGGAACCATGAGGGAGGTGATAGGCAGCGGAGGAGGGGGCAGAGTGAAATAGGGATAGAGGAAGGGAGGGGGAGGGAATTACCAGAAGTTGGAGAATTCAATGTTCATACCAAGAGGCTGGAGACTACCTAGACGGTATATGAGGTGCTGCTCCTCCAACCTGCATTTAGCCTCATCATGGCAGTAGAGGAGGCCATGTATGGACATATCCGAATGGGAATGTGAAGCAGAGTTGAAGTGGTTGGCAACCGGGAGATCCTGTCTGTTGTGGAAGCTGCTTATGTCGTTGGGCTGTTGAGGGGTAACGCATTAGTGTGGGCCACAGCAGTTTGGGACAACCAACCGGATATCTGTTCCTCTTTCGCCAGTTTCATTTCGGGGATGAGAGAGGTCTCTGACTACCCAGTCCGGGGAAAAGACACTACTAAGCGCCTACTCAGTGTCTGCCAGGGCTCCTGCAGTGTTGCTGAATATTCAGTGGAGTTCTGGACATTAGCAGCTGACTCGGGGTGGAACAATGAGTCGCTCTGGGGGTACTTCGGGATGGACTTAGCCACCTGGTGAAGGACAAGTTGGAGGCGAGAGACGATTCTGACCACCTGGATTCTCTGATCTCCCTGGCCACCAGGTTGGACAATCGCCTCCGGAAGCACCATAGAGCGAGAACTGGTCATCCACCACCTTTGGACACCTCTCAGCTCTCTTTACCACCCCTTGCCAGAACAAGCTTCTCTCCCCCTCCTGCACTCCGAGTAGCTCTCAGCCCTGTCACTTCGACCGCCCCGGGAGAGGAACTCATGCAGCTGGGGCGGGCCCGCCTTTCTCCCGCCGAACGTTTCCGGAGAATGAGAGCGGGCGAGTGTCTATCTGGCCACTTACTTGCCTACCTGTCTCTTTCGGCCAAAAAGAGGGGGCTCACTAGTAACAGTGGGTACCATGGTGAGCCAGACAATCTTGCCTTTCGTCCCCTGACCCCAAATGCAGTTTCAAGCCACTCTGTGCCATAATAACCTGTCCTTGCCTCTGCTAGTGCTAGTGGACTCCAGTGCAGATGGAAACTTCCTGGACGAAAACCTAGCCCTCCAAGCTGGTATTTCTCGTAAGCCTCTGTGTACCCCGCCCCTGGGACGTCAAGGCACTAAATGGAAGATTCCTGGCCCATGTCATGCACTGCATAGAACCCCTGCTTCTCCTTCTCTCCGGAAATCATCGGGAACAGATACGGTTCAGTCGAATTTCCCCTCCTCAGGCCCTTTTAGTTCTTGGTCACCCGTGGCTAAGCCGTCATAATCCTCACATCGACTGGTCCACCAGGAAGATAGTCAGCTGGAGTTCGTTCTGCCATTCCTCTTGCCTGCAATTAGACCTTCTCCCTGGAGCCTCGTTACCCACCAGTTGGCTGCATAGCCTGTCCCGTCCAGAAAGCATGCAAGCACAAGGTGGTGAGAAAGGAGCTGAAGAAGATAATTTTGAAACAACTCAGTCATGTTCTAAGGATAAAGTGCCAGATCTGCGTTGTAATGAGAAATTGGAAGTAAAAGAGATCAAGTTGTCAGCTGTGTTATCCAAGCCTAAGACAGATCATGAAGACGAACAAAGCAGAGGCAAGAGTAATAAGCTGAGAAATGTGGCACAGCATGTGGAAGAGGTGGAAATGTCCAAAAGTAATGAAATGCAAGAAAGTCATAAAGTGGAGTATGATCAGTCAGGATCCAAAGCTGACCTGCATACAGATATCAAAAATGAAGAAATTGTAGAAGGGAAAAAAAATGTGGTACATTTCGAATTAAAGGATTGGCATTCAGGAGAAGATGAAACAAATTGTACAGAAGAAAAATCTGAAAATACATTCTCTAAGTCAGGTGAGAAATGTGAAAATGATCAGTCTAATAATGAAGGAACTGATATAGAAAATTCTCAGTTGCATTTTAAAGGAAGCAGACTGGATACTAAGGAAATTGCACATGCTCCTCCAGGAAATATGGTGCAAATTGAAAATTTGATAAAATCGGAAGACAAATTAGAGGGGAAATCAGCTGTAGTGGATGAACCTGTTGAAACCATACCAGTTCAAGCAGAAGAGGAAGAAAGCCCAACACAATCACAAGAAAAGAGGACAAAGGTTGAAGGTAAAGCAAGAAACCTGACCAGTGATGTTAGTAACCAGAATAAACCAACCACTCGTGCAGCTAAGAAAGTAAGCAGTCCTGAGCATTTGTCTGTAACTGAGCAAGAAACATGTTCACTGACTCCCACAAAGGAGAAACCAACAACTAATTTAAAGTCGGGAGAATCTCCAGCACCAGTATCGGTTACAAGATCAAGAAATCAACCATCTCCTGTGATTAAAAGAAAAAGAAGGGCCGAAAAGAGAAGCAAGTCCAGAATGCAGAAGGCGACAATGTAAAACTCAAGCTACCCAGATCCATGTGCATTCATTCCACAGTCCACATCTGTCAACTGAAACCTCTGTCTGTCAGCACTTTGTGCCCTCCTGCCGAAACCCACCACCTGCCCGGGCAAGCCTGGTAGTTCGCCTGGAGGCTCCTGTTGAGGAGGGTAATGTCACAGTCCCTACCATTGATTCCTCATCTTCTCCTAATTCCCTTTTCCCCATGTTCTTCCGGGCTCCGTGATTGTGACACCTGATTCTCATCTAAACCTGCAGCATAAAAACCCTGGCTTTGCATCCACTCATCGCCAGATCGTTGTTTCAGCCAGTGTGGTAATTCACGTTCCTGGCCACTTAAGATTGTGTATTCTAAGTTTTACTTCAGTACCGAGGTTTGCCTGTGTAACTCTGTGTCAAGATAAATATTGTCTGCCACCTGCCTTTCCTCCTGTTCGCTGTTCAACTACAGCAACGCTCCGTGTCAAGAAAAGTACTGCATGCCGCCTGCCTTTCTGTTTATCCTCCTGTTTACCGTTCTGCTCCAGACTCTCTCGCTCCCCAGCCTTCCCTGCAACCGTTAATAAATACTCTTTAGGTTACTCTACCTCCGTGTCAGTGTCCTGCATTTGGGTTCAGCCGTTCCACGCAACACTTCAGTTCAGCATTCAGTACTATCGCCCCTCAAAACTGAACAATAAGCTTCAAGACCCTGGCCTCAATACCTCCATGTGTAACTGAATACTCAATTCCCTCACCTGCAGTCAGTTTGGATTGGCAACAACATCTCCTCCACAATCTCCATCATCAAGAGTGCACCACAAGGCTATCTGTTTATCGCCTTACTCTACTTGCTTTATACTTATGACTGAATAGCTAAATATAGCTCCAATGCTGTATTTAACTTTTCTTATGACACCACTGATGTTGGTCAAATCAAAGGTGGTGATAAAAGCATATGGGAGAAAGATTGAAAATCTGACTGAGTAGTGCCAACACAACAGCAACCAGCTACCCAATGTCAGAAGACCAAGGAACTGATTATTGACATCAGAGGAGCAAACTGGAGGACTATGAGCCAGTGCTGTTTGGGGGATCAGAGGCGGCTAGGGTCAGCAACTTTAAATTCCTCAGTGTTATCATTTCAGAGGACCTTTCCTGGGCCCAGCACATAAGTGCAATTACAAAGAAAGCAGAGCTGCACTTCTACTTCCTTAGATGTTTGTGAAGATAAGGGATGACATCTAAAACTTTGACAAACTTCTATAGATGTGTGGTGGTGGAGAGTATATTAACTGGCTGCATCGTAGCTTGGTATGGGAACATTAATGCCCTTAAAGGGAAAATCCTACAAAAAGCAATGGATATGGCCCAGTCCATCAAAGGTAGAGCTCTCAACACCTACACAGGGCATTGTCTCAGGAACATAGCATCCATCGTCAAGGACCCCCACCACCCATATCATGCCCTCTTCTCGCTGCTGCCATTGGAAAGAAGGTACAGGAGCTTTAGGACTCATTCCACCAGGTTCAGGAACAGTTATTATCTCTTAACCATCAGGCTCTTGAACCAGGGCAGATAACTTTACTCAACTTCAATGGTTATTGGATTTACTGAGTTTGCCCACAAGGAAACAAACCTCATGGATGTATATGCTGACATATATGTAGTTAGCTAATAAACTTACTTTGAAATTTGAGCTTTGAAATCAGCAGGAAAAAAAAGATTTTATCATCTATGACATAGAAAAATGTTCAAAATTGAAACAAATAAAATGAATGATTCAAAAATAACATATAATTCTTAATTCAAAAGCAATCTGTCCTGATGGAACATGTCACTGAGCTCACCCAGAAGAATTTCAATCATACGTGATTCAGATATAAGGTGAACAACATTTGGTGAGGATGCATAGCAATCTAAACTTCCTGTCACCTCTTATGCTTCCTGTAAGTACTTGGGATAAAACAAAATCTTCCCTCCCAGCTAATTTACCATTGAGTGGTGTATGGAATAGAATGGAGTCTGAGTATGTAGAATGATTGAGCTGGTGGGGTTTAATAACCTTCAAGTATATGTATTGTTCTGGGATCAGGACTACTCATAAGTGATGGATTGATGGCTAGTGCAGGACATTTGTGAAAGTAAGCAGGGTAACCTCTTAGTCTCTCCAGTCACTTTGGTGAGGATGGACCAAACAGTAATAGTCCAGCTGTGTATTCTCAAATTCTCAGTAGTGAAGGAGGAAGAAGCAATATGTCAATATTTTGGCAACTGTGAAAGTAATTGAAAGATATAGTACAATGTCACATCCAAATAGTTTAGTTCCTTCCTCTTGGCTTTAATGTTGTTCTGGCAGGTATCTGCAGAATCTGGTACAACAATGTCAAAATCCTTGATCGTTGCTGGGATACACTCATGTGTTCAACTTAAGGGAGAATTCCATTCACTACTGACTTGTAGTTCATGACTGCCACGTCATTAAGGACCATCACTATCGAGGACATGCCCTCTTCATGTTACCACCACCAGAGGGCAAGGACAGAACTCTGAGGACCCACACTCAACAGTGAACAGTTTCTTCTCCTCTGCCATCAAACTTCTGAATAGTCCATGAACAGTACCTCATTACTTCTTCCTTTTCACATTATTTATTTATTTTTGTAATTTATTATATGTTTATGTGCTTGCACCATAGTCTTGCTGCAAAGCAATTTCATGTCATCCAGAGGAAAGTCTGTCAATGAAAACTACAAAGCATTCTAACTGCTCTTTTGGCCATAATATTTCTGTGGTTGGTCCACATTTGTTTTGGTCATTTCTGACCCTGGGGATGTTGATGGCAGGGGGAATTAAATTAAGGTAGTCAACTGAATCTTAAGCAGATGTGGTTAGTTTACCTTTTGTGGGAGATGTTTATTACTTGACACATATATGACATAAAATCACCCGGGTTTCTCAGAAATTTTCAATGGATTTATCATTGAAGGGTGTTTGGAAATACATTTTGGTTATTTTCTGTTATTTTCCCTCACTCTTTGTATCTACACGTTTAGACTGATGTTTAACAGAGCTAGTCTAGATTTATTAGATTAAATTTCACTATGTTTGTGGAAATAGATACTATGTTTGCCACTCTCCAAAGTTCCAACATATACCAACTCTCAACAAAGCCCAGATGTTAGTTATTTAATCTACTATTTCTCGAAAGATCCTTACGTGTATCCAACCGAATGCCAATGCATTGCTTTTTTCTTTGCTTTTATTATCAATAGTTTCTATACAGTTGTTACAATAATTCTCAACTTGCTTGTAACTATCAGGGATTTTGCTTCTCCCTAACCACCTATGCCTTTATAAATCTGCAATAAACTTTTGGTAAGGATCACCACCAATTTCTGCTCATCATCTATGAAGTCTCTTTCCACCACTCTCAGATCTTACTCACATTTAACACTTCTCTTTTTAAGGATTCAGAAGATACAAGGTACATTTACTATCAAAGTATGCACACGGAATATAACTCTGAGATTCATCCTCTCACAGACAGCCACAAAGCAATGAAACACCAGAGACCCATTTAAGAAAACTTTAAACACCCAATGTGGAAAAAAAGAAAGAAAATGGCAGAAAGGGATGAAGTTAAGATGTCATTAGATGGTAGCTTCTAGGAGCTTAACTGCAAAACAAGTTAATTTCTTCCTATTAAAGTCTCTTTTTCCCTTTTCAAGGTGGATAGAGTTCTGTTGGAGTCCATGATCTACAGCTGCGCTCCAACTGCAGTTCTTGATGGCAGTGGTCCCCCACTCCCAGAGTTTAAACAACCGGCCATTTTTTTGGTATCCCCAAGATGAGGCCTGGAAGACGCGCACCTTCAGGATGCCTTGTGGCCAGTGTCACCAACTAAGGTGTAGCGGGAGAAACAGAACATCATGAACAACAGATCGGCTGTCAGAGACCTCTATACGTGGGCAATTGTATTTTTTTCCTCTCTCTCTCTCTTTCTCTCAATGGTGGAGAGAGTTTGCTGCTGATTCTCAAGTCGGAGAACTCAGAGTAAAAGTGACGCAGTAAGCTGTAACGTCATAATCAGCCGGTTGTTTTGTTTTGCTGGTCTCCCCTCTCACTGTGGAAAAGAGTGACACCTCTCTGCTCCTTGTTAGGGGCAGAGAGAGAGCCTGTAGCATGTTGAATTGTCGGATGAACAATTAGTTTTTGTTGGACTGCAGATAACGGTCTCTCTCTGGGGGCTTTGCCATTGCTTGCCTGCTGTGTGGTGGGTGCTGGCGCTTCCTGCTGACAGAACTGATGGAGAGGGAGGGGCAGGGTTGATGCCTTACTGCTGCTTGTCTGTGGGAGGGGGAGACGGAGCTTTGGGGTTCTAATATAACCATATAAACCATATAATAATTACAGCACGGAAACAGGCCATCTCGGCCCTTCTAGTCCGTGCCGAACTCTTACTCTCACCTAGTCCCACCGACCTGCACTCAGCCCATAATCCTCCATTCCTTTCCTGTCCATATATCTATCCAATTTAACTTTAAACGACTACATCAAACCTGCCTCAACAACTTCTGCTGGAAGCTCATTCCACACAGCTACCACTCTCTGAGTAAAGAAGTTCCCCCTCATGTTACCCCTAAACTTTTGTCCTTTAACTCTCAACTCATGTCCTCTTGTTTTAATGTTTTACTATCATTCAATCTTTGAGGTTCTGTTCTGTTTTCATGGATGCCTGTGAAGCGTAAGAACTTCAGCTTGTATACTCTATACATTCTCTGATATTAAATAAACCATTGAAAATGCACATACGACAAAAAGCGAGTGAACAGCATATAGAGTATCAACCATCAAACCAGTATATTCAGTTTAGTTCACTTCAGCGCCACACCACCAGCCCACTGCAGGCTGCGTGGTCATTCTTCACCGAAGTGCTCCAGTCAGCATTGATCACCCCGATCAAGCCACTCAAAAACAGTAGAAAAAAAGTAACCAGAATCCAGGAGCACATGCTACATAAACCTCAAAGACCCCCAAGTGAGTCCACCCCTTCACCAATCAATCCTGGCAACATTGATCCCAAAACTCCTGCACTTTTTTTTCCAGCAGCAGCTAGCAGGAGGGTGAGGAAGACTGGCCAAATGCAGAGAGATGACACCAAACACCCGACTGTCCTCCTCTCTCATCCTCGTCGACTTCAACCTTGGTCGACTGGGCAGTCAGAGAGAAGCAATGGTGTCAATAATGGGCTCGTACCCAGTTTCCAAGTTTCCTGGCCTCCAGGCCACACACTCTGCTCCAAACCTCATCAAAGTCCCCTGGAGACAGCCAAGTGCCAATTTGCTCAATCAGCCCCAAAACGCAGCATCAAAATGTAAATCACCAGTTCCAATCACATACAGTTTAGTAGTAGAATCATATTTGAAAGCAGAAGAATTAAAAGAAGTAAAATAAGTCGTTTTGTGAACTTTAAGCTGGACATCACCACTGGTCGCATTGTTTTCTGGCGCCATCTTGGAAAGGATATTATTATTCATATTATCCATACTTATGATTATTTACATTTTACCATCCTACTATTTTCCTTATGCTCTGTTGCTCAATTTTACTCTGTTTATAATGTATTTGCTTACCTGTGATATGGTGTTACAAAGATCTTAATTGCATGAACTTATTCTGCAAATTTTCAAACTTTTTCAGGAGTTTCCCACTTGGCACCTGCAGCCCATTGAGACAGTGGCCTGGATCTTGCTGGTCATTCCATGTTCCAAATTAAACTGCTAGTGCTTTGCTGTTTAAAGAGTCGAAAGTCCGGGACTTCTGTGTGTACATCATCGACTGAGTGGGTCCCAGATCTTCTCAGACTCCCCAGTAATTCCACTTGTGTACTACCTCTCAAATCCTGCACCAGCTCCCATCTGGTGCATGATCTGCTACCCCATCAAAATCAATGTGTATTGAAAGGATAAGAGTAAGAGGTATATTGGAAAGCAAATTCTTTTTATTTGAAATTTCCTTGGTTTGGTTTATAAGATTAAAATATAAGTATGTTTGGCATTTTTATATTACTAGCATTGCAGAAACTATTAATTGATTCTCACAGCATTGTCTGTCTTAGCTTTCAGGGTGCTTTAAGACTAAAGCAGAGTGCTACCAGAGCCCTTGTTGCCTAAAAGACCACACTATTGGAGAATAGGATGGTTTGGGTCAGCAGGAGAAGCGTCCCATTTCTGTGCATGGAAATTATTAGTGAGGTCAGCATTTGGGTGGCAATCAGGCATAGGAAACAAAGCCAGCAAGATATGGCCCATTAATTTTCCATAGTTTGCCTCATATCAATCATTTATCTTTGTTTTAACTTTCCCTCGCCCTATGATGTATCTTCATTTAACACTTACTTTTTCTAAATGATTGTGATCAGTAGTAACAAGTGAGTCAGAGCCAAATGAACTTGCACACTCGATCTGTTGCAGAACTTCTAAATGACCCTCACAAAGTTGTTTTAAATCAGGATTCCACAGATGCATTAGAAAATTGCAAGTCGCTTTCATGAGTAAAACTATCAAATCAGAAGCAGCTGGTGATGGACCTTGATGGAGCAATGCTCACTTAAGCTATAAAGTGAACTGACTCTGTCTAAGTCGTTATCTTCCATATAATGTGGGAAGTGAAAATCAAGCAACACACATCAAAGTTGCTAGTGAACACAGCAGGCCAGGCAGCACCTCTAGGAAGAGGTACAGTCGACGTTTCGGGCCGAGACCCTTCGTCAGGACTAACTGAAGGAAGAATTAGTAAGAGATTTAAAAGTGGGAGGGGGAGTGGGAGATCCGAAATGATAGGAGAAGACAGGATGGGGAGGGATGGAGACAAGAGCTGGACAGTTGATTGGTAAAAGGGGTATGAGATGATCATGGGACTGCTAATGCCCCACCTTCCCCCTCGTACCCCATCTATTATTTATTTATTTATATACACACATTCTTTTTCTCTCTCTCCTTTTTCTCCCTCTGTCCCTCTCACTATACCCCTTGCCCATCCTCTGGTCCCCCCCCCACCTTTTCTTTCTCCCTAGGCTTTCTGTCCCATAATCCTCTCATATCCCTTTTGCCAATCAACTGTCCAGCTCTTGGCTCCATCCCTACCCCTCCTGTCTTCTCCTATCATTTCGGATCTCGCCTCCCCCTCCCATTTTCAAATCTCTTACTAACTCTTCTTTCAGTTAGTCCTGACGAAGGGCCTCGGCCCGAAACGTCGACTGTACCTCTTCCTAGAGATGCTGCCTGGCCTGCTGCGTTCATCAGCAACTTTTATGTGTGTTGCTTGAAATACCAGCATCTGCAGATTTCCTCATATTTGCAAAGTGAAAATCAAGTCTATTTGTCACAGTAATATAGTCCAATATAGTCTGATGCTGACTATGTGAAGAAACCACTAACTATATAATCAGCTCAGGTGAAAACTTGATTTATTACTTGCTCTATCTAATACCAAAAGATATGTATATACAGTATATTACACTGAAGTTCCCTAATCTCCTCCAAGAATATCCATATAGCTTCTGAAGAACTTCATTTTGAATACTGTTAGAGTAATGTTCATGTGCTGACAAATAAATATGGCATGATGCTGATACTGCAGTCATCTTTGGACTACTTGTACTTACATAATTATGAACATATACCAGGACTGAGATTGATTGTTGACAGCTCAAATAATCTGATTTGTACAGTACATTTTTGCTCTTTCAGAACCTATCCACCTTGTTTAAAAAGGTACAATATTGTGATGTATATGTTGCTGAGTTCTCATGTAACTATAACAAGAGTTACAGTGCAGCAAAATTATGAGTTGGGCAAGTTGACCCAACCTGATATACCATCTGGAGAAATACAACAGAATTTTCACACACTTTTAATTCATTCAGAAATGACTCTTGAATCTTTTTCCAAGCCTTGATAATTCTTAAAGTGAAGACCTCCTGACATTGTTCCTGAAATTTCTTTCAGCCTCTTCTAAACAGTAATCTCTTCAACTGTTGCTATGCTCATGATTTAGTTATAGCTTTCCATATAATTTCAATCATCTCTTTGCACTACAACATATTAATAATTGAGGAAATAAAAATGTATTCATTGCAAGAACTTTTCGGATGTTACCGATTCTCAGAAGGGTTTCGCAAAGTTGCCTGAAAAATATATCAGATATTCAGTTCAAATACCTTGGGTTTAGGACTGTATTCATCAGAAATCTATTTTATGTAACATAACCAGAAGTAAAAAGTTGTTGGCTGTTTGAGAAGGAATTACATACCAGTGGACAGCAACCTCTATGCTGTCTTATGATTTCAGCATCTTGTGAGCTCTATCCACAACATGGACCCTCTTGTGAAATCTAGCCTGAAGGCTAGTATCGTGAGTATCTAGCACCCACTTAATATAGCCTGTTTCTATCTACAGCCGATCTTCAGTCCACAAAAGAAGGTGCATTTTGGTTGGAGCAAGTGATAGTGGGTATACAAGAAATGAACCTGACCTGGAAAATTGTGAAAATCAGAAAGCAAAGATTTAGAACCCTGCACTAGATGCATTTGTGGGACAGATGTGGTCATAAGCACATAAGCACAATTAAGCCACTCAGCCCATCAAGTCTGCTCTGCCATTACATAATGACTGATTTATTTTCCCTCTCATCCCCATCCTCCTACCTTTTCTCTGTAACTTTTGACACTTATGCTAATCAAGAACCTATTAATCTCTGTTTTAAATATATCCAATATACCCATTCTGGCTTCCACAGCTGTCTGTGGCAATGACTTCCACAGATTCACCACCCTCTGGCTAAAGAGATTCCTCCTCATCTCTGTTGTAAAGAGACATCCTTCTATTCTGAGGGTGTACCTTTTGGCCACTACAGTAAATGTCCCTTCCATGTTCACTTTATCTGTGCCTTTCAATATTTGATAGGTTTCAATGAGAACCGCCCCCCCCCCGATGCTTCTAAACACCAACAAATACAGGCCCAGAGCCATCAAACACTCCTTGTACCATTTTATTCCCTGGATCATTCTCATGATCCTACTCTGACCCTCCGGATCAGGGAGGGCCAAGCATGTGTTTTGTTGAGGAGGAGTTAATAAAGGGAAAAATGCATCCCTAAAGGAACAGGACTGTAGATATATGCAGCAGGGGGAGTCAGGGAATCCTGAAGGGAGAATACTTGGCACAAACCTTGAAGACCAGGAAGCAGTACTGCTCAAAGTTCATTGATCTTTTACACATAATCAAAGCCAAAGTCAAAGTATGCTTATTACCATAGTATGTATGCAGTATTCAACACCGAGGTTTATTTCCCACAGAGAGCCACAATACAGAAAAACACAACGGAATGTGTTGAAAGAAAATACCATACACCCAGAGAGCAAAAAAAACAAATTGTGCAAACGGTAAATAAACGAGCGAATAACACACAGAATAGTAAACCTCAAACCACAGGCTCCTTGAAACAGTCTGGGAATGTTCAGTTTAGTTCATTGTAATTCAATATATCATTTGTTGACTGCAGACTGAAGAGCCAGTCTGCCCTAATCAAAATCACTAAAAGTAACAATAAATAAAGGAGTAACCAAAAACCAGAGATGCAAATAACATGAACTGCAGAGTGCTCTAAAAATGAGTCAAATCCACAAAATGCACCAATCAAACCTTGCTCAAGACCCAAGACTCCTGCTCCTTCCTCTGGCAGCAACAAGGGAGAGGGAGAGGAAGAGGGAGACTAGTCAAATGCAGGTGGGCGGCGTTTAACACCCACTTGTCTTCCACCTTCATCCTAGCTGAATTAAGTTTTGTTCAATGCTTTAATTGCCATGATTGGTGAGAAATGGAGCACTCCATTGACTCATTCTCTGCCATTAGGTCATACATTCCGTTCTCGACCATGCTGAATTCCCTTGGAGACAGCAAACGCACCAGATTCACAGTCAGCCCAAAAACACATTATCAAAATGTAAATTACGGCACCAATCACACACAGGTTAAAAGGAGAAGAAGTTGTTTTGTGTACCACCTGCAGGATTTTGCCATTAGTATCATTGGTTGCAGATGCCATCTTTCAGTCCTCACTGTAATTAAGATCAGTGAATGCATCTCACATGGGACATACGATCAGTTTCACCAGCAATTTCAGTGACTGTTTCAGGCATTGCATCCTCGTCACATGCTTACCAATAAACAGCACTTGTGAGCAATATTCGCGTACTTCATCAATCACACACACATTGAGCATTCCTGGCAGTCCACATCCCACAGCCAGATATTCACCACAGTCACAGTAGCCAAATTGCACAAAACTCATTGATATACAGCCCTCTCACTGCAGAACACAACTGTGCCAAGGGGAAGAAGTGGGAGCGGATATGGGTAGGTGAATCTGTATATCCTAATCCTCATGGTTTTAGCTTTATTATGATGGCTATTGCTGAGGTAGTTGAAAATGACAGTCTAACAGTATGTAATCCTGTTCTCACTTTCCGTTAATGCCCCACCTCCCCTTTGTACCCATTCTGTTATTTATTTATTTATTTATTTATTTATTTACTATTATTATTAATTTTTTTCTCTCTCCTTTTTCTCCCTCTGTCCCTCTATAACTCCTTGCCCATCCTCTGGGCTTCCCCCCTCCCCCTTTCTTTCTCCCTAGGCCTCCCGTCTCATGATCATCTCCCTTCTCCAGCCTTGTATCCCCTTTGCCAATCAACTGTCCAGCTCTTAACTCCATCCCTCCCCCTCCTGTCTTCTCCTATCATTTCAGACCTCCCCCTCCCTCTCCCACTTTCAAATCTCTTACTATCTCTTCTTTCAGTTAGTCCTGACGAAGGGTCTCGGCCCGAAACGTCGACTGTACCTTTTCCTATAGATGCTGCCTGGCCTGATACGTTCACCAGCATTTTTTATGTGTGTTGCTCACATTCCATTTCTGTTTCCATCACATAATCACTTTAATTCACAAGCTGCAAATTGTGTAAGTATATACCTCTCACTTTTTCTCAGACTTTGCACCATTAAGGTACTTGTGTGTACATTTTGAGATGGGAGCTGCTGACAATGATACTAGCCACACGTAGTCCAGGGCCAAGGCAGAGGGCCAGTTATCAGCCCATAGAGGATAAAGTCTTGAATATGTTCTGTTGCACCGAGAAGGAGAAGGTTCAGAGGACAAGACTAGACCGATATAACACCTTTGGTGCACATAGTCCTCAGCCATTGTATCAGTAGCCTTTATATCATGGCAGCCTTTGGTTAATTGTTGTTGGCTAGAGCATCTAGTTCCCTAGAGCTACCATCATTTATATTGTATCTACTAAACAGAATCAGAATCAGAATCAGAATCAGGTTTAATATCATTGGTATATGTTGTAAAATATGTTGTTTTGCAGTACAATCAAATATATAATAATAAAACTATAAATTGCAATAAGAAATATAAATAGAAATAAATCAATTTAAAAAGTAGTGCAAAATGAGAAGAAATAATAATGAGGTAGGGTTCATGGGTTCAATATCCATTCGGAAATCTGATAGCAGAGCAATGAAGCTGTTCCTGAAATGAAGTGTATGTGTATTCAGGCTCTCGTACTTCCTCCTTGATGGTAGCAATGAGAAGAGGGCATGTCCTTGGTGATGGCGGTCTTTAATAACGGATACTGCCTTGTTGAGTCATTGCCTTTTGAAAATGTCCTCGATACTAGGGAGGCTAGTACTCATGATGTGGAACTGGTTGAGCTTACAACTTTCTGCAGCACTTTCCAATCTTATGCAGTGACACCGCTGTACCAGACAGTGGTGTAATCAGTGAGAGTGCCCTCCACAGTACATCTGTAGAAATCTGTGAGTATATTTGGTAACATACCAATTCTCCCCAAATTCCAATTGAAATATAGCTGTTGTCTTTGTAATTGTATCAATATGTTAGGCCTAGTCATAGTCATAGTCATAGTCATACTTTATTGATCCCAGGGGAAATTGGTTTTCGTTACAGTTGCACCATAAATAATAAATAGTAATAAAACCATAAATAGTTAAATAATAATATGTAAATTATGCCAGGAAATAAGTCCTGGATAGGATAGATCTTCAGAGATGCTGACACCCAGGAACTTAAAACTGCTCACTCTTTCCACTGTTGATGCCTCGATCACAACTGGTGTGTGTTCCTTCAACTTCCCCTTCCTGAAGTTTACAATCAATTTTTTGGTCTTACTGGTGTTAAGTGCAAGGTTGTTATTATGACAGCACTCAACCAATGAATAATCCCCTTCTGCGAATACATCGTTCTTCAGTAGAGAGAGGTAAGTACACCAGGTTCCTGGGAGTTGACATCATGGATGACCTCACCTAGTCCCTTAATATCACCACCCTGAACAAGGAGGCGCAGCAGCTCCTCCACTTCCTAAGGAGATTGAGGCAAGCAAGGTTTCCCCCAACCCCTTCCCCTCCTCCCCCGGCCCATCCTGACTGCGTTTTACAGGAACCACATTGAGAGCGTACTGGCAAGCTGTATCTCTATCTGATCTGGGAGCAGCCAAGCATCAGACTGGAAATCCCTATGAAGGACCGTGAGAACAGCTGAGAGGATCGTAGGGGTCTCCCTGCTATCCATTGGTGACACTTATCAGGAGTGTTGCATGGTGGCATCTGTTAGTCTTGCGAGACCATGGATCTGCGCCTGGAATGGTTTCCAGGGCGCAGGCCTGGGCAAGGTTGTATGGAAGAGCAGCAGTTGCCCATGCAGCAAGTCTCCCCTCTCCACAACACCAATGTTGTCCAAGGGAAGGGCAAGGGCTAATACAGCTTGGCACCAGTGTCGTCGCAGGAGTTGCCAGAACGAGATTGAAGGCAATGTCGGACTGCCTTTGGGACTCCAGCTCTGGATTTGTCCTCAGGGTTTTCTCCCGAAGCCTTTCCCATGAGTGGATATGGCCACAAGGCAGCGGAGGTTTGAAATCAGAGTTTTCCCTCTCTTAGATGGACTGCCTTCCCAGGCTGACAAGCTCCATCTACCCGAAGCACTGATTTTAAGGTGTCAGGGCCCACCTTTGCCCCTTCTCCTGTCAGTAGAAACAGTTCCACCGGGCTTAGAGGCTAAGGCACACGAGAAGGCCAGGAGTTGGACCTGGTTGTCAGAGGTTATTTGAGGCACATGCCGTGAGGAGCACTTTTAGTGAGGAGCACTGCAAACACAGAGGCCTTAGTATTATTAGGGGTTCCACCCATCCGCCCAGCATCCTCTAACTTTCTACCATCAGACAGGAGACTCCGATGCAAAAAGACAAGAATGGTTAGGATGGGAAACAGTTTCTTCCCTCAGGCTATTAGGCTTCTGAACTCCCTGCCACATCACCTTGGAAGAGTCACTGGTTAATATGTTCCGTACTTTACAATATTTAATTTATGCACTTTAGTTTGTTATTTCTGCAAAGTTCATCTGTAGATTTTATCCTTACCTTCATAAATTATTGTGTTATGTGCGTTATGTGTACTACTGTACATACATACATGTGTACATCACTGAAGATGTGTCCAGGAGCATCAATAGATGTATGTACACAGCTGCTTTACCTCCTGGTTTGGAGAAATTTTGAATCATTTCTATATACTTGTGTATATAGTTAAATGAAAATAAAGTTGACTTGACATAAAAGCCATTGAGCTCATCTGGGAGTGAAGTATCGCAGCCATTGATGATAGAAACATAGAAACATGGAAAACTTACAGCACAATGTAGGCCCTTCAACCCACAAAGCTGTGCTGAACATGTCCTTACCTTAGAAATTACCTAGGGTTACTCATAGCCCTCTATTTTCCTAAGCTCCATGGTATTAGGTCAATGTCTCAACGACTATCACCCAGGGGCATTCACATCTACTCTGATGAAGAGCTTTGAGTGGTTGGCATGGCAGTATTATAACAAGTGATAACATACCTGATTCTGATTCTGATTTTGAAGATCGCAGGACTGTTTTACCCTCTTTCACCAATGCACTGCTTAACCCTTTGCTCCCGACCTCGAGAGCACAGAGACAGTGAGAGACTGACAGAGAGAGCAAGCTCTTTTTCCCTGCATTAAACAAAGTGCTGAAGGAATTCAGCAGATCATGCACATCTGTGGAAACAGAGCAATGGTCATTTTTTTGTGTTGAGAACCTCTTTCAGGGCCAGTTCCAATGAAGGGTCTCAACTTGAAGTGTTGATCAACTCTCTGCCTCTAAAGATGCTGTTCAACCTGTTAAATTCCTCCAAAAGAATATTTTCACTCTATATTTCATCATTTGCACCATCATGCATGTCCAAGCTTTTGTTTCTCTCTCTGAACAGCCAGCCACTCACGTTGAATATCTGATATCATTCCCACTCTCCTCCCTCCCCTACCTGCCTATCACCTCCTCAGCTACATCCACCTATCATCTGCCAGCTCTTTCTCCAACACTTCCCTCTACTTTTTTGTACCAGTTTTCTCCCCTTTTTCTTTCCAGTCCAGAAGAAGAATCTCAGCCTGAAATGTTCTCGTCCCTCACTCTGACCTATTGAGTTCCTCCAGGTCTTTGTGCGTTTCTCTAGATTTCCACAGGCCCTTGTATCTCCATTCTTCCTTCATGCTGTGCTCAGACTGAAAGCCCAGCCTCACCCTGCCAAACTTGCTTTGTGAAACTCACTCTGGATAGGAATTCAAGACTTTTGGAAATCTTTTCCCTCGTTGGGCTGCAGAATAAATCAACAGTGAGCATTAAAAGGGTGCATAGAAAAGCAGAAAGGATTGCAGCGGGAAGTATGTGACACACAAGTGCTATTTTCATATTTACTGATTGACCATTGGTCTATGTCTTGGAATGCTGTGATTAATCCTCTTTCAGTCTTCCTCTATACTTCTTTAATTCATGTCTTTCCAACACTGCTCACACCTAATGATGAAACAGGTTCATTTTACAGACTTTGACAAGATGTGGTACAATTAATCACTACAGTATGAGTATACTAGACATGAAGAAATCAAGTTTAAAAATAAAAATAAGATTTATAGGACATCAATTTCCAGAAAAAGAATAGTAATATGCTTGCTGCTCATGACACATCAATGTGTTTCACATTGATACGTCTGCCCAAGGCTGAATAATCCATTTTGAATACACAATGTTTCTCCACTGCTTTCAAACTAGGTTGGTGCTGATCATAATTTGGCATTTTATCCCATATAGAAAGTTAATATGTTCCCCCACCTCCAAGATATAATTAATTAAAATGAAACATGATACCCGATCTCGAACACCATTTAGCATCAAAATACACAACCTTAATTGGATATGAATGGCATTTCCTTGTTGAGTTTATATTCCAGTGGTGAAACAGGAGATGCAATAAAGAGTTACATTTGCGGCTAATGAGTATTCTTTACTCACAACCCACTACCTGCAGGGTGCGTTCAGTTATACTGACACCTTGCAGAAGTGTTGAATTGAATTAGTCTGACTGTTCACATTTATGTATTTCTGAGCTGTTGATGGCATGATGCTAACTGCTTCTTCAGATCTTTTTCAAGCAGAATGAAGTAGAAAGGAATGGAAAGTTGGCAGTTATTTTCTTAAAGAATTAAGTAATGTGGCAAAAGCAAATTTCAAAGGGAATAAAAGTACTGGATATTCTGCCTTCTCCCACACAGCGTGCATGAATTCTTCACTACACCATGAAGGAAGCAGACCATTCTACACTTGATTAATCAGTACTTTTGTTATTTGTATCACATATGAGATTGATCGTTAGCAATCATATCAGTGGGATCCTTGAGTTGGAAATGAAGGAAAATGACTTCCTGCCTTTTTAATGTACTTCAAGGAAAAGTTGTGAAGTTATTAAGTTGAAGGTTAAAGCACATGCTTGGGTCTTGTTGCAGCATTTCATAAAATCATAGCACAAATCATCTGGCTAGCATTTGATTATATTCAGGACCAAAATTACATTCAATTGACTGGTGTTTTTGTTGCTTATCTGGCCTCAAGATCCATTTCATGGTTGATTAACAAAAGTAACTGAGTGCATTTTCTGTCTGCTATGGAAAACCATATTGAAGGAAGACTGAGCGAAATGCTGGAGGAACTCAGCAGGCCAGGCAGCATCAGGGTTTTGGCCTGAAACTTCGGCTGTACTTTTCTTCTGCTGCCTGGCCTGCTGAGTTCCTCCAGCATTTTGTGTGTGTTGCTCGGATTTCCAGCATCTGCAGATTTTTTTCTTATTTATGATTTGAAGGTAGATTGGCTTGGTTAAGAAGTGGCAACAAGATGGCAGCGATCATGAAGACTAGTTGCTCTTAGTTTCTGCCAAATTGAAAGTATGTTGTTTAGTAGTAGCAGTCAATCAAATGCAATAGAAGACGTTCTTTGGTTTCTTAACTTAAAACTTAAAACTACGAAATTTCACTTGGTATTGACTGCTGAATAGTTTTGACCAATTTATTTATCTGCTTGCTTGTTTATTGTTTGTTTATTTATTGTCCTTCCAACCCAACAAGCCGCACTGCCCAGCAACCCACCTATCTAACACTAGCCTAATTACAGGACAGCTTACAAGGACCAATTAATAACTAACCAGTATGTCTTTGGACTGTGGGAAGAAATCTAGAGCACCTGGAGCAAATTCACACAATCACAGCGAAAACGCACAGAATCCTTATGCACAGCGTCAGAATTGAACACCAAACTCCAGAACATCCCAAACTATGATAGCATCATGCTGACAGCTATGCTACCATAGCAAAGTAACACTGTAAAGATGCATCTCATAAAAAAACTGTATTTACAAGACCCATATTTAAACGGTGTAAACAATGAAGTAAAATTCTTGGAGAGAAGTGATGTAGGATCAGAAGATTTAGAACCCTTGTGGGAGGAGTTAAGAAACTGCAAGGGTAAAAAGACCCTGATGGGAGTTATATACAGACCTCTAAACAGTAGCCAGTATATGGAGTGCAAATTAGAATGGGAGATCGAAAAGGCACATAAAAAGGGCAATGTTGCAATGGTCATGAAGGATTTTAATATGCAGGTGGATTGGGAAAATAAAGTAGGTGGTGGATTTCAAGAGAAGAAATTGTAAAATGCCTATGAAATGGCTTCTTAGGACAGTTGTGGTTGAGCTCACTTGGGAAATAACGATTCTGGTTGGGCGCAGAGTAATGAATCAGATTTGAATAGGGAGATTAAGGTAAAGGAACCCTTAGGAAGCAGAGATCATAATATAATAGAGTTTATCGTGCAATTTGAGAGGGTGAAGATAAAATTAGATATATCAATATTACAGCAGAGTAAAGGCAACTACAGAGGTATGGGAGAGGAGCTAGACAAAGTTAATTGGAAGAAGACACTAGTAAGGATGATGGTAAAACCAGAATGGCTGGCATTTCTGTGACTAATTCAGAAAGCACAAGATCTGCCCATCCCAAGGAAGAAGAAGCATTCTAAAAGGAGAATGAGACAATCATGGCTGAGATGGGAAGTCAAACACATCATGAAAGCAAAAGGAAGGGCATACAATATAACAAAAAATAGTGGGAAGCTAGAGGATTGAGAAACTTTTAGAAACCAACAGAAGGCAACTGAAAAGCAGTAAGGAAAGATAAAATACGAAGATAAGCTAGCCAATAATATAAAAGAGGATACCGTTTATTTTTCAGATACATATTTCATATATGTATATATATGTTTAGGTTGAGTTGTTCTCCAATCTTGGCAACTCACTTGCAAACGTATCATCACCATGCGAGGAGACATCATCAGTGCTCTGTTGATTGTGGTGTGTCCTACAAATGTTTGGCATTTGTATATTCTTTTTAATGAACTAATTGGATGTCATTTCAGAAACTCGGTTGTGATGTGGAGAGGAAATCTCGTTGCTGATTGACAGTGTCACTGATTGATCTATGTGTTTGTTTACAAAACTACTTACAGAAAACCATGCTTCTAGGAATTCTCTTGCATGCTGTGTGTTCGCTTGTGCCAAGGCTTCCACTGATGCCCAGTTGAATTTGTACCCCTCTCAATCTTCATGGGTAGAGACGAGGGAGAGTTGGTCTTGTCGCTTTGCAGCCAGCTGATGTTCATGGATCCTTATCGATAGTTTTCTCCCAGATTGGCCAACGTAATATTTGCTTCATTCCTTGCGTTGAAGAAAACTATCCACAAGTAAATTGCCAGAATCAGAGAACAACTCAACCCAACTATCAACCTCCCGAGCTACACATCTTCAGAATTATTTCCATATACTGTATATACCGTACATGGTATATTTGAATATATATGGTTCTGGAGGCAGCTGAAAAGATTGTGGAGGCAAGGATCATTCTTGGATCTGCTACATTTCACAATATATGTTAATGATTTGGATGATGGAATTGATGGCTTTGAGGTCACAAAGGTAGATGGAGGGACAGGTAGTGTTGAGGAAGCAGGGAGTCTGCAGAAGCCTTGGACAGATTAGGAGAATAGACAAAGAAGTGACAGATGGACTGCAGGTAGGGAAAAATATGGTCATGCGCTTTGATAGAAGGAATAAAGGCATAGACTATATTCTAAACCAGGAGCGAATTCAGAAATCAGAGGTGCAAAGAGTCTTGGGAGGCCTAGTGTAGGATTTTATGAAGGTTAACTTGCAGGTTCATTCAATGATAAGGAAGGCAAAGCAATGTTACCAACCAACAGGAATTCTGCAGATGCTGGAAATTCAAGCAACACACATCAAAGTTGCTGGTGAACGCAGCAGGCCAGGCAGCATCTCTAGGAAGAGGTACAGTCGACGTTTCAGGCCGAGACGATAAAGGGTCTCGGCCTGAAACGTCAACTGTACCTCTTCCTAGAGATGCTGCCTGGCCTGCTGCGTTCACCAGCAACTTTGATGTGTGTTGCAAAGCAATGTTACCATCATTTTGAGAGGACTAGAATATAAAAGCAAGGATGTAATCCTAAGGCTTTTTAAGGCATTGGTCAGACTGCATTTGGAGTATTGTGAGCAGTTTTGGGCCCCACATCAGAGAAAAGGACGTGCTGGTATTGTAGATGCTCCAGAGAAGTGTCATGAGAATGATCCCAGGAATGAAAGTGTAGTATTTAAGGAGCACTTGATGGCTCTGGGTCTGTACTCGCTGGAGTTTAGAAGATTGAGGAGGGATCTAATTGGAACCTATTGAATATTGAAAGGCCCGTGTAGGTAGAGTGGACATTGAGAATACGTTTCCAATAGTAGGAGAATTTAGGTCCGGAGGGCACTCTCTCTGAATAGAAGAATGTCCCTTTAGAAGAGGGATAAGGAGAATTTTTTTAACCATAGACTGTTGAATCTTTGGAAATATTTAAAGTGGAGGTTGATAGTTCTTAATTAGTAAGGGTGTCGAAGGTTATGAGGGAAGGCAGAACAATAGTGTTGAGAGGGAAAATGAATCAGCCATGATGGACTCGTGGAGCAGACTCAATGTACTGAATGGCCCAGTCCTGCTCCTATTTTATGGTCCTACAAGCTTATGGTCCAAGATTATATTTACCACTCCAGATCTGTAATAATTTCACTTTGCTATTTCTGTAATTTCTTATCAGAGTCTGACTGAAACATGTGATTGCTGTCTGCAGTTTTAATTTATTTGGTACTTGCCACACCAGCCTTTAACTTTTCTTAAAGAATTGTCACAAATATGGAACTACAAATGATAAAATATTAACATGGAATGGCATTGTTTTTATTGTAAAATTAAAATGTGAGAAACTAAAACTTGTTCTTCAACTTTACATCCATGAAAGATGACAGGAGGCCAGCTGGGTGTTCAGCTTTCCCTGGGGCTTCAGAGTTGTATTCCCCTGAGCCCTCTAGTGGTTGTTGAGATTATGCAGTTCAGATCAGGAATGATACTTTTTGAAGAGCTAAAATCTTACATCCTTTCCAGACTTAATTTCCTATGAATACATATTCTGAGATTCTTTTAAATATTGAAAAATAGGCAAGCGTTGAAATGGTATGAGGTTTAAATGAGCACCTGCTACATTTCCTGAAGCATGATTATTTATTAGAAATTAAGTGGATACTAAAATTTGTGTTTCCCATTGATGAAAGAACACATCTCATCATTAGCTGACATTGCCAGTACAAATTAAAGTCAAATTACCATTCAGCTCCTGAGCATCTTAAAATATTTAATAGTGATACTTCCAATGGGGGATCTCAAATTATTTTGTATTATAACTCAGCACTGGTTTAAGGCACATTTTAAGTTCTCATGGTTTTCCAGGAGAACTTACTACTTCATCTTCTGTAATTTTATTTTTAGAAAGCAGATGCTTGTATGTGAAGAATTTGAAGCTACTGTACCTTCATGGGTAAAGGTACTGTCGTATGTGGGGAGTTTTGATCCTTATTTTCTTCAGGTAAACCATTTGGGGTGAGTCATGTTGACGTTTCATAATATTTTCCACAGTAATACTCCGGCCAGATGGATACTGGCAGACATCTTTGCTCGTCTCAAGCCTTCCCTCACTTCTCTTCACCTAATCCCCGCTGATCGATGCTCCCCAGCCTTTTCCCATTATATCCTTACACACGTACATCTATGCCGTCTTCTCAACCACTCCTTGAGGTAATAGTTACAGTTTATAAATATTCACTAAAAAGGATTTCTTAGGCTTTAGACTCTACAGATGACTATTAAGGTTAGGTTTGAGCAATCTTGACAATATCCAACTTAAATTACAAATCATGTATTCTACCTTTGCTTCCACTGTTATACAATCAAACACTGACTTGAAAATTCAGCAGTGCTTTCAAGCTTCCCCTAAAATGGCACTAACCATTTGCTCCAGTATTAAACACAAGCTATTTTCCTGCACACTCTTCAAACAGAGAATCAAGTACTGTAGGGGTACCGACCCCATCAGCACAAACTAACTGGAAGTAATATCTGTAACCCTGTGCAACAGCTGTAATGAACGTTTAGTATCTCTTGTCACAGTTGAAATTCATAATGTGGGGACAAGTATTGACCTTGGTCACTGCTGCAAGTTATTATAGAGCTTGTGTAGCAGTAGTGATTACCTGTGAAGGATATTCAATTCTTAGCCAGTAGGCCTCTTTCTCTTTCTTGGCTTTTTGGTAAGCTTGCCTTCTAAGCCAGCAGCCTCTTGTACAATCAAAAGCAGATGTAAGTCAAATTTCATTGAACAGTTATTTGACTTCTAGTTCTTGTTACAAGAATCACCCCTTGTAATAATGATCAGTGAGGCACAAAGAATCTGTACTTACCAACAAGTAACTTTTATTGTCTCAACTAAAAAGCACGAGAGTTCACAAACTATCCACCTGTGTGCACCCTACTAAAATTCCTGACCCTTCATGAACAGTAAATGAAGAGAAAATGTATTACCAGGGAAAGGAGTCTATGTTGGTCAGGTATTGCTCGCGTTCCCGATCTCCATGTGTCCGTGGTGTCCTCCTTATCCGCAATGGTTGGTCTCTGCCTGCTGGAGAGTTATCGCCCTTGTATATTTGGAGCTCCTGGTCTTATTCTGTTCCTCATCAATTGAACCATTGGATCTCCATCCCACTGGCTCAAAGTCACCTGACCTACCTGGGTCAACTTCTTACTGGTCATTGTACAGGGCTACAACCAACATTGTTTCATGGTTCTGCCCACCTTGTGTATTTGTGCCTTTCCATTCAGACCGGTCCAAACCAGTTACATGAGGCAACCCGAACAGAGTCCAATGAGATTAGATTGCTTTTTTGGTAGGTCTGGCACTTTACATAACAAGTAGCTACTCCTCTGAGAATGGTCTCTGATTTATTGCTCTGATTAGATGTCCCAGAGTCAAGAATCAGTTCAGAGTCCATGCCCTTTCCATAACAAATAGCTACTTGTTTGAGAATGGTCTCAGTTCCTTACCTGAAACTTCACATTCAGTTACTCTGATTAGATTATCCAAGAGCAAGAATCAGTTCAGAGTCCACAAAATGGGGGGAAACAAAGAGAACTAGTTTGTCTGCTTCCCTTGTCCTTGATTAGACTGCAGTTTCTTCTGGCCAACTTTCTAAAGGGAATTCAGTCTTTAGTTCTTGCAATGTAAATGGCAAGTATGAATCAGCTCAGGTTTAAAACAAGCCCTCTCTGTAGAACAGCTTTGCAAGTAGGCTCTGTATTTTAAAGACAATCTGTCGGTAAAGAGTCACTGTGCCTGCTTTGATGTTGCTCAAGAGCAGAGTATAAGACTGACTTGGGTTGTTCCAAACAGACAAGCTGACTCTTAATTTGCTTAGTTCAAAGAAGCTTGCAAAACGGATGGATAATATAATTTAACATATCAATAACTAAAGTGTATATATTTGAATAACTCATCTTCTTCTACCTTAGGCCATGAACCTATCAATAATCCCTGATAAGTTATTAACTTCAAACTTTCTACATAATCACTCAAAGAGTTGAACTGCATGTGCATGTAACGAGAGCGATATAACTCATCTCCTTCTACCTTAGGTCACGAACTTATCAATCACCCCTCGTAGCATTGATGGTAGCTTGGTAAGATCTGTGTCTCCAAAATTGCTTTTGGACCACTTGTGTTAAAAGGATGTCTGAGGAAATATCACATGCCTATGAAGTCACCCAAGTGGCAGAGAAAGGATATAAATGTAGAGACCAGTTCAGGCTTATTGGGAATGGGGTAAAGAATATCAAGAAGCCATGAAAGAAACGAGAGGTGAACAACAATGCATTCCTCCAGATTTGGTTTCTGCAACAGATGACTTGTTTGTCTGCAACTTTTTTGCTGTTTGTCTTTCCATTTTATAGAAAGTGTGCCTATGTTTAGGAAATGCTTTGTCTTTTGTCCTTATGCTTTATGATTTATCCTCTGTGTTTGAGAAATACTTTGTGCTTTATGCTTAATAGTTTGTTTTTAAGAATGGTTTGTAATTTGGAAATGCTTCATCATGTTTCAAGATTTAAAATAATGATTCAATGATTCAAGATGAGATTGAAATCTTCAGTGAGAATTTGGAAATGCTTAAGATAGAAATCCTCTGAGTTTTAAATGTTTTAAGAGAGTTGTTTGGATTTAAATATGTATCACTGTAAATAAATAAACTCAGTTAGCTGGAGGTACCTTCTCCTTGTTAAGGAGAGAGGACAAATTGTTCGAGTAATGAGTATTGGCTAAACTCACCATGGAAAATAAATAAGGAAGCGAACTAGACTTTGAAGATTGGGTACTCTTTAGTGAGAGTATCCATGGTTACTTACATCCATTAGAACTTTGTATGAGTTTAGAACTTTGCAGTCAGCAAACCCAATACCATCACACCCTATTTTATCTAATCATAACCTTAAGGTCCTAGCTGACGAAACAAACACCCAAAGATATGCCCTTAGCTCTCTGGGGTATAAGAAGCTGCCCAGGATCCAAAAAAAGAGACAATGGTAGGAGGTGTCTAGTGTTAAATGAAAGTGGACATATAAAGTAGCGAAGATTGGTGGTAGGCCAGAGTACTGGGAAAAACTACAGGGAATAAATGGTTTTTGGGAAAAAATTTGCATGTAATACTCAAATAAGCAATAAGAGTTTCTAGTGGCTGTGTAAATAAAATGAGGACATTCTCTAAAGAATGGGGCTGGTAAATAAAGAAGAGGAAAGAAAAAAATGGCTGATATAGTTAATTATTTTTGGCATAAATCTTAAATCTGAAAGACACACAATAATCCCAAAGTTAACAGGCTGGCTAATTTCAAATAGTATTCCGAAACTAGTGGAATCATTGGCTGAATTTTTTCAAAACATTTTAAGTTCCAGGAAGGTATCAAAAGATTGGAGAACAGTCAGTGTGACTCCCTTGCTCAAAAAGGAAGGAAGACAGGATGAATAATTAAGTCAGTTAGCTTAACATCAATCATAGGCAAGATTCAGGAGTCAATAATCAAAGAGAAAAGCAAAATATTATCACATTTTTCAAAGAGGTATTATGAAAGGTAAGTCATGTTTGACAAATTTTTGGAATTGACAGGAAGTGTTGATAAAAGGGATCCTGTGGATGTTGTGTATTTAGAATTCCAAAAGGCATTTGCTACTGTGACTCATCAGAGGCTTGTGTATAAATTAACAGCCCAAGGTATTGATGGAGGCGTGTTGGTGTGGAGTGAAAAGAAGTCATCACATAGAAAGCAAAGAGTTGGAATTTATAAGTTATTTTCAATGTTGAATAGTTTAAGTAATATAGAATCCAAATCAGATTTAATATCACTGGCATATGTCATGAAATTTGTTCCCAAGGGATCAATTCTTTGCCATTGCTAAGTGGTTTAACAGTGATGGGGTACGTTGGCTCCTATGATTTGGCAGATGATATATTTGTGATAATTAGTTAGAGGTTTCTTCAAGCTGGCCTGGTTGAAGTCTTCCACAATGATTGGAAAGGCATCGGGATGCGCTATGTTGTGACTGTTGACTTGTGACTACAGCCAAGGTTGCTGAGTAACCCAGCTGATTTTGTTGTGTCAACATGTTCTGAGCCACCTTTTGATATCACATGGGATTAATCAAACTGCCTTAAGGTTTACGAATCCACTTCAGTCAGCAGTTAAGCATCAACATATTGCTATGGGTTTGGAGTCACATATAGACCAGATCAAGTTACAGTAGCAGATTCCTTCCAATTTAGGACATTATTGAATGTGCCCTTTTTTAATAATGTGATAGTTTGGTTAACATTATCGAGACAAGTTTTATGTTGAGTTCAGATTATTCACTGAATTTAAATTCCCACAATTCGTAGTATCTTCAGTCGGCACTGCCTCAAGAAGGAAACATCTATCATCAAAGATCCTATCACCCAAGTCATACCATCAGGCAGGAGGCACAGAAACCTGAAGCTGAGAGCCACCAGGTTCCAGAACAGCTACTTCCATTAAACCTTTTGGTTCATGAAACAAATGCCAAAATCCTAATCACTACAGTTAAGCAATCACACCATGACCACTTTGACCATTTTGTGCTAAAATTAACTTTGTTTACTTTTTAATATCTTTTGTGATTTTGTTTTGTAAACATCATGTATAATTTCTTAAGCCCATCACCTCTAAAACAGTTTATCAGCTTGCCAGAGTCCCCTGTCTAGGGCCATCCTTTCAGTATTTCAAGGTGTAGCCTATTGAAGATCCTTCTTCTCCTAGCGATGAGATCTTTGGAAGTTCTGTTGACATTTCTGAAATGCTAGGCTGTTACAGAATAAAGCTGCCAGCCCCATGCCCATGCTCCTTTCACAGCCGGGTTTGGGACTGTCCATGGCAGAGTTATGTATAACTTATGTTTAACTTTATTTTCCTTGTGAATGCTGCTTATATAGTGTTTCTGACTGTGATGATGCTGCAGGGAGATTTTTCATTACACTTATACATACAGTACATGTACTTGTGTATATGACAATAATCTCGACTTTAACTTTGACTTTAGTTGCCATGGTGACATATGAACCTGTTGGTCCAGATCCCTGGGTTACTAATTTCAGAACCAAACTACTATGCCACTTTGATACCCAAAAACGAGTATGCACAGAGCAATGGCAAGTCATGTTTCCAAATTAGCATATAATGAGTCGAAGAGTGTGCCTTTTACGAGCACCCAAGCAACAGCTGCCCTTATCTTTCTACTGCTGCAGGAAGACTTTCACTCCAATGTAGAAGTGCTAACTCATTGTTGCTACTCATTTGTTGGTAGGTGTACACCCTAAGGACTGCTTCAGTGGGGGCTTCATAAATGTATAGGGTGGTTAATAAGGATGGCGAATGCTGAATGAGGCTAAGATTAGTTCTGTGCCTTTGGAGCTGCTGTCGTAGAAACAAGTAAAGAGCTTTTGGCATTGTTCTTGGAGTACTCATGGAGTGTGTATCCACAATGTGTATTCAGAGGTATACTGCATGGTATGGCCTTGGCAGTTATCCATTAGCCGCAGCAGGAATGACTTGGGCTGGTAGTGATACCTGCCTCCAAATCAATGCAGGCCAGGCACAAGTGTGCAGCTGAATTTTAACTACGGAAAGAGGAAAGTTGCTGCTATCATTACCCTTGAAATATAATGATGTGTAAATGCTTTAGCCTTTAGAAAAGTGGAGTTGGAACACTTCACATGGGAGACTCAGGCAAAAGCCCTCTTGCTCACAATACATCTCCATTTCTGGTAGGAGCCATTGCTCTCTTAAGCCTTCTGTTCATGCTCCTTTCATGGTGGAGACCATGACCAAAGCCATACTATTAGTTCTCAAAAGTGCATAGAACATGACTAATCTTTTACAGTGCCTAGTCCAGCATGGTTTACTTCCAACAGGCTTTTCCTCAACTTTTGCTAACTGCCCTGAATGTTTGCAAATACAGGAATTGCTCCCACTGTTCAGAGCCATAATGTGTATGATTCATAATGCATACTGGTTGGATCTTCTTGAACCATGTTGATAGGAATGTTGTGCACCAATTGCTGTCAGTCCTGCATGCCACGCATACTGAGAATCACAAATGAAGCTTGCATTAAGTGTGAGGTACTCAAAGGTTATTGATCTTAAGTAAAGTTCAAAGTAACTTCTATTATATAAGTATATATATGTCACCATATACAACCCTGGGGTTTATTCTCTTGTGGGCATACTCAGTAAGTATATAAGTCAATAAGTATTGAGTATTGAGTCTAATCATCGTAACAGAATCAATGAAAAACTGCCCAACTAAGGTGTTCAACTAGAGTGCAGAAGGCAACAAACTGTGCAAATACAAAAAGAAATAATAATAATAAATAAAAAAGCAATAAATATCAAGAACTTGGAATTAAGAGTTCTTGAAAGTGAGTCCAGTGGTTGTGGGACCATTTCAATGATGTGGCAAGTGAAGTTGAGTGTAGTTATCCCCTTTGATTGGAGAGCCTGATTCCTGAACCTGGTAGTGTGAGTCCACAAGCTCTTGTACCTTCTTCTAGATGGCAGCAGTGAGAAAAGAGCAAGCCCCGAGTGGTGTGATCCCTGATGATGGATGCTGCTTTCCACGACAGCATTTCATGTTGATGTACTCAATCGTTGGGAAGGTTTTACCCATGATGGACTGATATCAAGATTCAGAGAGTTGAGAAAGAAACTGGATGTGAAGAAATACACAATTTGAAATTATTACTTACCTTAAGAATATCAATACTGTACATATTTGGCCAGCCAGAAGATCAGTCCAAGAACCAGTAGCATCTTCTTGTATTTCTTAACGGTCTGGAAAATGACCAGAGTGGATGTGTCACTTATCACTCAGCTAGGCTGTGCGAACTGTACAAAAGCCAGTGGTCTCATGCTACACTTCTAGAGGACAAGGAACTTCCCAGTCTTGTCTCAGTGTGAAGCCTCTGGATGAGCAATGCAGGAACCTTGAAAATTTCTGCAGTTCCAGGTTTGAGTGGTCTGAGGCATCTGAATGAGTGCGATCCCCTTGAAAGATCAGATGGTCTGGCTCAATCTGAGTGTGTCAGGGGGAGATTTTGGTTAAGGAAACTATACTATTTCCCCCAATTCACTTTAATCAACAGATTATAAAGTGTTACCCTACTTTCTGATGAGTTTCCCATCTGCATCCTTTCTTCTGCTTTTTCCCTCCTAGTTGTATTATCAGGCAATGTCCTAATCATTCCTTAGTTTTCTGAACTATGCTTAATTCAGTCTCCTTATCCACACTTTTTAAATATTGGTGCTGCAGTTTCTTGGAGTCCAAGTAGCTTCCAATAAAAATTTCGGAAATAAAGTCATTGCAAATGTAAACAGCAGTCCAAAAACTTCTCCCCTGTGTATCAATAAACACAATTGCTTTATCAAAGGATATTCAAGCATCAGTCCTCTTAAGTGCCTTCAAAAAGAAATGATGTGCTTGATATCAGCAGCAATGCAGCCTTGAATTCCAAATTCTAATCATCCTTTATCTAAAGAGACTTTTAAATTTTTGTCTATTTCTATTCTCGGCATGATTACTTTGCTTTTGTTGTCTCCCATTCATATGCTATTGAACCACCGAAATAATCCATCACATTTGAACACTTTCATAACTCCTGAAGCCCTCTCAGGTAAATACAGACCTTTCAGTTTCAATGCAAGAAAAAAGGTCCCCCAGTTTTCAAGATCTCTATTTATAATTAAGGCCCTGAATTTCAGATAGTATTGCATCTTTTCCATTATCTTTATAATCCTCGCTCTAACGGGGTTTTCAAACTATACAAAATGCCTGGCTGGAGGTTTATGCTCTATACTTCTAACTACACAATTCTAATTTTTATCAAGTGCTACTTATAGTAACAAGTATATTGAGAAAACTCTTTCAATATGCAATTTTAAAATCTCATCTTTTGAGCTGTATTTCTGCCTCCAGATTGCACTTCTACAATGAACTGCACTTCATTTTGCCTGCTTTTTTCACTTTGTGATTGATCTGTTTTGATGACGCATTTAATATGTGGTGCTCCTCAATTTTCTTAGATTTAGGATATTTATATGTCTGTAACAGATCAAACCAACTCCATCCACAGCCTTCCATGTGCACATCCACACAGATTAAGAGATTTACACTACCTAGCCAATAGTCATGAAGTTCCTACCAACACCTGCTACTCCGTCCTTCAGTTGGAAAATAATGAGCTTCATAAGATGCAGACAGTCAAGGGCAGAAAGTCTTACATGACTTCCTGGTCACATGACTTCCAAGCACTGATGAAATCAGTAGAAAGTAGAATTACTGGAGGGCAAAGCTAACAAGTTCTGCTAGGACTTTCACAAGCTTGTTAGAATTTAACCAAACAGCACGCAGTGCAGCAGTTAATCTCAAGTGAGAAACCAGCAACTGGAAGTTCAGGCATTCTAGCCCATTACTTACTTACTTACTGCCCTTACACGACTGGTGTTTAGGGCAGCAATGAAGGTGCACTATCTCTGTCTGTCCATACCATCGTACACAGAGATAGAAGGAATCTTCATTGCTGTTTCCATAACAATTTATTTTGACCAGTCAGGGTCATTAGCCCTGAGCTAAACCCCCACACCTGGAGGATGGGTGAACCACTCTCAGTTTGGCCTCTACTTTTTGAACTGTTTGGCGGGGTGACCCTGCCAAGAACCAAAGCACAAGCCTGACCCCAGTCAACATAGCCCTCCGTGTCATTGAGGCATGAAAGCCTCCAAGCCCTACATGAATGTGGTCCACTTGGAGGATTCTAGCCGACTTGTTAGGAATTTATGATTCACTTAGCAATTCCATTGGAGGAACTCATGACACAGTTAGTCCTTTTGAAGAAGGTCCCTTGAAATAAGTGTAGCAACATAACTATTCTGAGTGAAGCATCTCAGTCAAGTCTACTGCCCTGTATAATGGAAGCTCCCAGTGGGAGGCATGGCATACTGCCATCGAAGTTATTAGCTGTCATACAAATACTTTGAACATCTCAAGAGATGGATAGCTCAATCTTGGTAAATAGAAAATTCATCTTTTCCATTCTACGTGACATTCATTTCAAGTTGTACCTGATGCACCTGAAATATTAGTCTACAAATTGATCAGAGAGATCTGCACTAACAAAAGTCCTGTACACTGCGTCTGAGAATACTTGTTAACAAAAAGCCTTATCATTCAGTCCATGGCCCAAGGTTTCTGTTATTACACGATTGGAGTAATTCCCTTTTGGTATGATTAAATACAGTTGCAGTTCCATCTTATTAAATTCAATCTGAAGTGGCACTGCTGCGTATTTTTGTTTATTCAGTTGCCTGAACTGTTCAATTACATTATTAAAATGATAGAGATTATCTTAAAGACTTTGGTTAATAATGCTTGCCACTTTTTTTGCTAACTGATCAAACAGTTGTGAGATCCAAATTAATCAGAATGCTAGTCACATTCCGAAACCCAGCTGCAACTTGTGCTTTTCCCAAAATTTTGATTGTCTCAACCTCATGCCACTGGTTGTGCCATTGTTGCTGATTGGAACAATATTTGCATAATGCTCAGGGTCTCTGAGAATTAATTTGATATAGTGTTAGTTCAAGATTGTGGAATGACAGCTCAGGCATCTGAATCTGGCCAGTCAAAACTAAGCAGATGCACTTATTTAGTACGTTCCATTGCCCACACAAGTTGGAGAGACTCAGCAATTACCACAATGTCCAGTTGAAGACACAAGCCTGACGGCACAATGGATGGCACATCTAATTATACAGTGTGTCATATCTAATAATATTTGTAAGTTCTCTTAGATTCCTGCTCATCATTAGTACAGGTGTATCACAGGGCTGTGTGTTTAGTCCACTGCTTTACTCATGTTATGTTTATGACTGTGTGCTAAGCACAGCTCCAATGACATATTTAAGTTTGGTGATGACACCACTACTGTTAGCCAAATCAGAGGTTGCGATGAATCGGCATATAGGAGACAGATTGTAGAACAGAGGTGGAAAGGGTCAGTGGCTTTAAATTCATTGGCATTAACAGATCAGAGGACCTCCTGGGACCAGCACATAAGTGTCATCACAAAGAAGACACAACAACGCCTCTTCTTTCTCAGAAGTTTGCATAGATTCAGCATGTCACTGAAATCTTTGACAAACTCCACGGGTGTGCAGTGGAGAGTATCCTAACTGTTTGCATCGCACCCTGTATGGAAGCACCAACGCCCAAGAATGAAAAAGGTTGCAGAAAATCGTGGACACAGCACAGCCCATCACAGGTAAAGGCTCCCCACCATTGAGTACATCCACATGAAGCACTGCCATAAGAAAGCAGCATCAATCTTCAAAGACCCCACCAATTAGACTATGCCCTCTTCTCACTACCACCATTAGACAGGAAGTAGGTCCCACACCACCAGGTTTAAGGGTAGTTATTATCCTACAACCATCAGGTTCTTGAACCAACATGGATAACTTCTATCACCACTACTCTGAACTGATTCTATGACATACAAACACACTTTCAAGGATTCTTTACAACTCTTATTCTCAGTATTATAATTTTTATTTGCATAGTTTCTCCTCTTTTTCTCTTTAGTTGTGTCAGTCTTGGTCTGTTTATGCATAGTTTCTTGTGGAATTCTAAGTTATTTATTGTTTTCCTGTAAATTTCTGCAAGAAAATAAATCTTATGGTAGCATATGGTAACATATAAGTTCCTTGATAATAAATTTACTTTGAACTTTGAATCTTCTTCAGTATGTCTACTTGAGCTAAAAATCCTTTGCGATTCCATCTGCTGTCCAGCATAGGCTTCTCCGAGCGATGCATCTGACAGTGTTGCAGTGCCAAAAACAGGCTTGAATCAGTTTAAATGGGCAAGTTACAATAGCTCAAATCCTGTGTGAAGTAGATTAAGAATACTTTACACCCTGAAGCAAGAAGTGGTAGGGGGATGGAGGAGGTGAGCTGAAGACAATTAAAAACACCAGGAGCATAAAGAATCCACCTGGAGGAAGGTTTTCATGTTGAACACACAGCCAGTAACTCAGATAGACTCAGGCCCTTTAACTAACAGAAACGTAGCAACTCTCCAGTAAAGGCATTTTGCCATTGTTTCATTGCTGGACTTATAAATATCATAGAGCATTACACAATAAAATCAAAACAAGTGCTTTACTTTGGTTGTCTTCCCTACAATACCTGCGATTTCCATGCATACATCATACACATGGAGGATATGGGTCAAAGCTCCATAAGTGCACCACTGACATACAACAATGATTGCATTGTGGTATGTAATGCAATTTCTCAGACTGTAATACAGTGATGGAATTGACAGCTTGAAATTTCCCATGTGTGCTCTAAGCAAAGAACAAATCTCAGGGGTCCATAATTGATTTGGAGAGATAATGTAGACAGAAAATCAGTATCCTTCTATTAAATATTAGTCTTTTGTTATTACATGTGGTCAAACGTAGCCTGAAGTATCCAAAATCCTTCTACTTTCCAAGTGGTCAGTTCTATCACATTATCAATTTGATGCAAGTGAAAACACAAAGCCTGTATGTATAAAAGATATTTATCCTGTGGTAGATCTTTCGTATGATCATCCCCAGGTGAAACCCTATCCATCGGAAACTGGAATTGAACAATAGTTTGCCCATTGTTTTCTCCAGAGTTAGATGCACAGCTACAAATGGCATCAGGTGATAGTGCCCATTTCTTCAATTACCAACATACTTTGGAATTTAAAGATGCAGACCATGTACTTAGCCTGTTACTTACCAGAAGTAAAGTGCAAACTTCACAGCAGACTGTAAAGAAGAGTGAATTAGAGCCTTCAGTGAGGCATGTTTAATTCACAGGCTGTGCCAGTTATTTTCACTTGTTCAATTTGTATCCAGAGGCATCACTGTACATTCCCCTGATGTTCATATTATTTTGATGTGCATGATGCTGTAATGTCTGCTAGATTGATCGGTCTACGTGTGACAGCAGCCTGGGGGTTCACCTGAGAGTTTGTGCACCTGGTGAGAAGCTCACTAATTCCCACACTGACACTGTTTCTCTCACCTCAGTGGCGGCTTTCTGCAGCTGGCTATGCAAGTAAGAGAGGTTCACTGAGGTCTGACTGCCTTCCTCCCAGGCCGGTAACAAGGTAGTTGCAACCCTTCCTGTAACTGCCATCTCTTATGATGCAGGTGAAGTCTTGCTGCATGATTACGTATATAAACCCCATATATTTATAGTTAAAAATCCCTTCTTACAATTTCCTTATTATTTGGGTTACTGAATTGGATTACATGAATCACCCACTTTCCACAGGGTTTACCCAGTACAGCCTCCTCTACATACTGTAGATCACGGAACAATTTTGGCAATTACCTTCACTTCATCTGCCACAAATAGTGCATTGTCCTGTGGCCACCCATTTCAACTCCACCCCATTGCTGTTCCATTTTAGTTCATGGACTCCTCTGCTGTCACAATGAGGCCACAGTCAGATTGGAGGAGTAACACTTCATATTCCGTCTGGTTAGACCTCACAGCATGAGCTTCAATTTCTCTAACAATTGGTACTTTCTCCACTTCTTTTTTTCCATTCTCCATTCTGGATTCCCTCTATCCTCTTTTCTTCTCTTCACTGGCCCATCACATCCCTCTGATGCCCCTCCTCCTTCCTTTTCTTCCATGGTCCACTCTCCTCTCCTATCAGATTCCATCTTCTTCAGCCCTTTACCTCTTTGAGTAGTAGAACACTACAGCACAGAAACAGGCCCTTTGGCCCATCTAACTCATGCCAAACTATTAATCTGCCTAGTGCCATCGACTTGCCACATTGCCAGACCATTTCTGGTTCCAGTGCCTGGTATTACATGGAGTGAATTGAATTGGACTGGCTTGAAGATGGCTTCAGAAACGGTGGAGACTTCAAGCAGATGCTAAGAAATAAATATTCATGCAAACCATCAAGCTGAAGTTGCTCTTCCACTTGATTTGTGTTCTGCCTCTGTGGAGGATGAAGTTGTACTTGAAACTTCAACTTCTCATTGGATGTTCGTTGATGCTGCTTAGTGAAGAGCAGAGGTTCCCAAGCTAGGGTCTGTGGACCCCTCAGTTAATTGTAGGAGTCCATGGCATAAAACTGTTTGGAAATCCCTGATATAGTGCATGTTCTTCAGCAGAAATATCCTTGCCTATGTTTGATCAGATCCCATGGGGATTTTTGGGACTTTCTCAGCACCAATCTCTACACACTATGGCACCGTCAACCCCTAGGTATCTGTCACGTTGTTGCAATACATACTCATTGATAATGAAGGAAAATCTTGTGGTAGATGTGCCTAATTTGCACGTGTGATTTGACTAGACTCTGGAACTGGTTTCCTAATCATTGCATGGGATACCACATGAAGTAAATCAAAGTGACAGTATTAGATAAGATGACTTACAAGTCATATTGTTCATTTGTAATTAGCCATTTCCATTGTTTAGGCTGATGCCAGGCGATTTATCCAATATTATTCCTGCTTTTCACTTTCATTTGGAATATGGAATGACTTATTAGTTCACTTATAACGTAATTAAGAGTCAGACACAGGACAAAGCAGTTCAGAATTTATTTTCCTATTGCAGACCTGGGTATTTGCAACAATCCAACAGTTTCATAGTTGACATTACTGATATGAACTGTTTATTCCAAATTTATTTATTTAACTGAATTACATGATCCTTAGCTGCCAGCATGGGAATTGAACACCTATCTCTGGATTATAAATCCGTGTATCTAGATTATTATTTCAGCAACAAAAGAACTGTGCTACATTCATTGAAGTTCTTCATTAAGAGTACAAATTTAAATTTCAACTCATTTAGCTATTACTCTTGCATGTTATGCACAGCATGCACAGAGCTACCAACAAGAGCAGTATTCAATTTTTAATATGATATACTCATGACTTAAAAATCTATTTAGAGAAACAGAGGATATTGAGCTGGTCTCGTTAAGGCTCATTAAAAATACTCTCTAAATTGCAATCAAATAAAGAAATGAATGAATTCCTTTCTTCCTACGCAATTAAATTTCACTCAGTCTTGGAGAAAGATGTGTGGCCATTTCTATCTGTGAAAATTAGTTTAGACAAGAGGTTTAATGGACAGATGCCAACTATCAAATCACTTGGGCATATGGAATTATGTCATCTATTTCGATTCATAGATTCATAGAAAATAGGTGCAGGAGTAGGCCACTCGGCCATTCGAGCCCGCACCGCCATTCAGAATGATCATGGCTGATCATCCAACTCAGAAACCTGTACCTGCTTTCTTTCCATACCCCCTGATTCCTTTAGCCACAAAGGCCTTATCTAACTCCCACTTAAATATAGCCAATGAACTGGCCTCAACTGTTTCCTGTGGCAGAGAATTCCACAGATTCACCACTCTCTGTGTGAAGAACTTTTTCCTAATCTCAGTCCTAAAAGGCTTCCCCTTTATCCTCAAACTGTGACCCCTCGTTCTGGACTTCCCCAACATCGGGAACAATCTTCCTGCATCTAGCCTGTCCAATCCCTTTAGGATTTTATACTTTTCAATAAGATCCCCCCTCAATCTTCTAAATTCCAACGAGTATAAGCCTAGTCGATCCAGTCTTTCATCATATGAAAGTCCTGCCATCCCAGGAATCAACCTGGTGAACCTTCTTTGTACTCTCTCTATGGCAAGAATGTCTTTCCTCAGATTAGGGGACCAAAACTGCACACAATACTCCAGGTGTGGTCTCACCAAGGCCTTGTACAACTGCAGTAGTACCTCCCTGCTCCTGTACTCAAATCCTTTTGCTATGAATGACAGCATGCCATTCGCCTTTTTCACCGCCTGCTGTACCTGCATGCCCACTTTCAATGACTGGTGTATAATGACACCCAGGTCTCGTTGCACCTCCCCTTTTCCTAATCGACCACCATTCAGATAATAATCTGTTTTCCTGTTTTTGCCACCAAAGTGGATAACCTCATATTTATCCGCATTAAATTGCATCTGCCATAAATTTGTCCACTCACCTAACCTATCCAAGTCACCCTGCATCCTCTTAGCATCCTCCTCACAGCTAACACTGCTGCTCAGCTTCGTGTCATCCGCAGACTTGGAGATGCTGCATTTAATTCCCTCATCCAAGTCATTAATATATATTGTAAACAACTGGGGTCCCAGCACTGAGCCTTGCAGTACCCCACTAGTCGCTGCCTGCCATTCTGAAAAGGTTCCGTTTATTCCCACTCTTTGCTTCCTGTCTGCTAACCAATTCTCCATCCACACCAATACCTTACCCCCAATACCGTGTGCTTTAAGTTTGCACACTAATCTCCTGTGTGGGACCTTGTCAAAAGCCTTTTGAAAGCCCAAATATACCACATCCACTGGTTCTCCCCATCCACTCTACTAGTTACATCCTCAAAAAATTCTATGAGATTCGTCAGACATGATTTTCCTTTCACAAATCCATGCTGACTTTGTCCGATGGTTTCACTGCTTTCCAAATGTGCTGTTATCACATCTTTTATAACTGACCCTAGCAGTTTCCCCACCACTGATGTTAGGTTAACCGGTCTATAATTCCCCGGTTTCTCTCTCTCTCCTTTTTTAAAAAGCGGGGTTACATTAGCCACACTCCAATCCTCAGGAACTAGACCAGAATCTAAAGAGTTTTGAAAAATTATCACTAATACATCCACTATTTCTTGGGCTACTTCCTTAAGCACTCTGGGATGCAGACCATCTGGCCCTGGGGATTTATCTGCCTTTAATCCCTTCAATTTACCTAACACCACTTCCGTACTAACATGTATTTCCCTCAGTTCCTCCATCTCACTAGACCTTCTGTCCCCTACTATTTCTGGAAGATTATTTATGTCCTCCTTAGTGAAGACAGAACCAAAGTAATTATTCAATTGGTCTGCCATGTCCTTGTTCCCCATAATCAATTCACCTGTTTCTGTCTGCAGGGGACCTACATTTGTCTTAACCAATCTTTTTCTTTTCACATATCTATAAAAGCTTTTACAGTCAGTTTTTATGTTCCCTGCCAGTTTTCTCTTATAATCTTTTTTCCCTTTCCTAATTAAGCCCTTTGTCCTCCTGTGCTGGACTCCGAATTTCTCCCAGTCCTCAGGTGAGCCGCTTTTTCTGGCTAATTTGTATGCTTCTTCTTTGAAATTGATACTATCCCTAATTTCCCTTGTCAGCCACGGGTGCTCTAACTTCCCTGATTTATTCTTTTGCCAAACTGGGACGAACAATTGTTGTAGTTCATCCATGTGATCTTTAAATGCTTGCCATTGCATATCCACCGTCAACCCTTTAAGTATCATTTGCCAGTCCATCTTAGCTAATTCATGTCTCATACTTTCAAAGTTACCCTTCTTTAAGTTCAGAACCTTTGTTTCTGAGTTAACTATGTCACTCTCCACCTTAATGAAGAATTCCACCATATTATGGTCACTCTTACCCAAGGGGCCTCTCACGACAAGATTGCTAATTAACCCTTCCTCATTGCTCAATACCCAGTCTAGAATAGCCTGCTCTCTAGTTGGTTCCTCGACATGTTGGTTCAAAAAAACATCCCGCATAGATTCCAAGAAATCCTCTTCCTCAGCACCCTTACCAATTTGGTTCACCCAATCTACATGTAGATTGAAGTCACCCATTATAACTGCTGTTCCTTTATTGCACACATTTCTAATTTCCTGTTGAATACCATTCCCAACCTCACTACTACTGTTAGGTGGCCTGTACACAACTCCCACCAGTGTTTTCTGCCCCTTAGTGTTATGCAGCTCTACCCATATCGATTCCACATCCTCCCGGCTTATGTCCTTCCTTTCTATTGCGTTAATCTCCTCTCTAACCAGCAATGCTACCCCACCTCCTTTTCTTTCATGTCTATCCCTCCTGAATATTGAATATCCCTGAATGTTGAGCTCCCATCCTTGGTCACCCTCTCGCCATGTCTCTGTGATCCCAACTATATCATATTCATTAATAACAATCTGCACTTTTAATTCATCCACCTTGTTATGAATGCTCCTTGCATTGACACACAAAGCCTTCAGGCTTGCTTTTACAACACTCTTAGCCCTTATACAATTATGTTCAAAAGTGGCCCTTTTTGATTTTTGCCCTGGATTTGTCGGCCTACCACTTTTACTTTTCACCTTACTACTTTTTGCTTCTACCCTCATTTTACACCCCCCGTCTCCCTGCACTTGTCCCCATCCCCCCGTTGTGAACTAACCTCCTCTCTCCTAGTCTCTTTAAATTGATTCCCACCCCCCAACCATTCTAGTTGAAAGTCACCCCAGTAGCCCTCGCCAATCTCCTCTCCAGGATATTGGTCCCCCTAGGATTCAAGTGTGACCCGTCCTTTTTGTACAGGTCACACCTGCGCCAAAAGAAGTCCCAATGATCCAAAAACTTGAATCTCTGCCCCCTGCTCCAATTCCTCAGCCATGCATTTATCCTCCACCTCACTGCATTCCTACTCTCACTGTCGCGTAGCACAGGCAGTAATCCCGAGATTATTACCTTTGCAGTCCTTTTTCTCAACTCCCTTCCTAACTCCCTATATTCTCCTTTCAGGACCTCTTCACTTTTCCTACCTATGTCATTGGTACCTATATGTACCACGACCTCTGGCTCCTCACCCTCCCGCTTCAGGATATCTTGGACGCGAGCAGAAATATCCCGGACCCTGGCACCATGGAGGCAAACTACCATCCGGGTCTCTGGACTGCGTCCACAGAATCGCCTATCTGACCCCCTTAACATTGAGTCCCCTATTACTACTGCCCTCCTCTTCCTTTCCCTACCCTTCTGAGCCACAGGACCGGACTCTGTGCCAGAGGCACGGCCACTGTTGCTTCCCCCAGGTAAGCTGCCCCCTGCCCAACAGTACTCAAACAGAAGTACTTATTGTCAAGAGGCACAGCCACTGGGGTACTCTCTAGTACCTGACCCTTCCCCTTCCCGTTCCTAACCGTGACCCACTTGTCTGCCTCCTGTGGCCCCGGTGTGACCACCTGCCTGTAACTCCTCTCTATCAACTCCTCACTCTCCCTGACCAGACGAAGATCATCGAGCTGCAGCTCCAGTTCCCTAACGCAGTCCCTTAGGAGCTGCATCTCGGCGCACCTGGCGCAGATGTGGACGTCCAGGAGGCTTGGAGACTCCAGGACCTCCCACATCTGGCACCGAGAACAATAAGCTGCCCTCACACTCATACTGCCCCTCTCCTCAAATAACAACAAAAAATGAATACCAAACCTTCCTTGCCTCGCCCGTTGAGCCAAAGCCCTTAAGCCTTCACCCTGCTCCCGGCTCACTCCGCTGCCCGCAAACTACGCTGCCCACTGCATGAGGCGCTGTTCCTTTTAAATCTTCCGCGCTTCACTGCCTGACATCACAAAGTTTCATAAAATTTTCTCGCTAACAGAATATTTTCAAGTACTAAGTGAGTGAAATATACCTAAAAATCATGACTAAATAAGTTTGTGCATGTGGAATTCATTGGTGCTATCTAAATCTCTGACTCCCAGGCCCCTAAAAACATCCCTCCCCCATCCGGTCATAATCTTCTAGACCACACTCAGCCTCAGCAGCAATACATCCTCTTGCTCAACTATTATTGCACTGGCAAAGGGAAGGTCTTTATTTACAAGGATTTCTAAATGGAAGACATCATTCTGAGTTCTTGCACATAAATAAGTATGTCTTTCCCGACATAAAGTCGTTTCTTACCCTTTGTCTATGCTCTTCTTTGGTGCAAAAATGAATGAAACATTGTGAAGGGAATTAGATTTAATGCAGTGCACAGTAAATAGTGAATGGTGTCAGCATAAAGTTGTTCCAAACTATTCATGCTGCTCCATCTGCTTAAGGCAGATACTATGATCTAGTCCAATCTTTCCAAAATATTAATTTTAGTTGCACAAAGGACTATACGCCATAAGGCAACTTAAATTGGTACATTGATTTATTATTGTCACATGTACCAAGGTTTGAGATCAAGACTCCTGCCGAAATTCCTCTTGGGATCTTTTCAAATGTCAGCTGCTATTTAGAAAGCAAGATTGGCAAACATAAGATAGAAGCAAATATCTATCACACCCCCGTCGCTAAGCAAAGATTTCTAACCCAGCTTCTTCCTACCGATATCACTAAGAAGGCTTAGTGGTCCTCTTTGTTACATTGTAGGATTACCACATACGCAATCTATGCTCATACCAAATAATTAAGTGAAACACATTCAAATAACTCTATCCTGGGACAATCTCATACTTTGTAAACCTCAAAGGCTCTGGGATTCTGAAGAATTCACAATCGAATAGGTAAAAATTTATCAGGAGTATAGCATTCCTCAGGATAGCTATCTTTCTCCTCTGGTAAGTCTTTCCACCATTGTATGATAGATGGTTTTAAAGTCAAAGGTGTAAACCATGACAGTATAGTACCATCATTAGCAATGAACCACACATTTACTATATAAAATCTTAAGAATAATATATATAACATTATCCATGTTAAAAAATAAATATGCAACAGCCAAATAGGTAAGTAAAAAATCTTTCCATGGGATTGCGTTATTAAACCAATTATTCGTGGCAGTCACTTCCCAACTACTACCCTCCCCACCCCAAGATGAGGCATGTAATGTCAGTGATCAGGACTAGGTAATGGATAACACATTTAGGGCAGTCCTTGTCTTTCACCCTTCCAGGGTTGAGGACATACCAGAAGAATAGGTAGAGGCATGTACATGGCAGTGTATAACAAAGCAGTTATACAGGAGATATCTCATGGTAGTGCAGTTTAGGTATGGGAAGTTAGCAAAGTCTTAGGAGTGGGGGGGTTACACAGGCACAAATCACCAAACTTCCATCCTTGCAGATTTCGATGTTTCAACAAAAAAGAAGTACTAAAACAATAATTCCGATAGCTAAGGGAATTCTGCAGAAAAAAAAATGCAAAACAAAATCTGTAACCCAATTTAAAGTAGTGCCAATCCACCCAGAAACTGTATTCACTAGTGCAGATGCTAAATGTGCAACAGCTAGAATGGTCTTAGCTATTATTCAGCTGGAGCGTTAAGCCAGACAGGGGCTTAGTTTGAGTCTGCAAGTGAAACTTGTGAAAGATAAAGGTGCCCTGCTCATATGATTGTGTCCATTCTGTTACTCTCAAAATATATGAAGAAATATTCTTTTAATTTGATAGATTTACTGCTAGTCATTATTAACTGCTATCAAGTCCTTCTAGATCATTCATTGCTATGCCCATTATCAATCATTCCTTAAAACTGGACTTGCGTTTCTATCGTGAGATGCACAACATAGATTAAAACATTAAGTTACTCCAAGTCATTTCATTTATAAACTTTAAAAAGTAAATGATCCTCTGACAGCAGTACGCCTGAACAACTTTTGACATCAGAACATTTCACCTTCCAAATGAACTGAAGGATCACATCAGTATTTTGAAAGTGAGCACTGTCAATGTATGGCTGTACAGGCGGTTTTGCTATAATATTTTTTATTAAAGATCATGAAAATTGTTCAGGGCTGAATCATTTTTTTCTCTCTCTGCCTGTGGACGGTTCAGATACAACTCAGAGTTCTGCCACCTGCAAAAGCTTTCAGGCGATTCGGCAATTGTGGGTTGTATCAGTTGGGGTCAAGAGGCTGAGTACAGAAGAGCGGTGGGCAACTTTGTTGAGTGGTGTGGTCTGAATCACCTGCAGCTCAACGTCACCAAGACAAGGAAGTTGGTGGTGGGCTTCAGGAAGGTGAAAATACCCTGCATTCCCATCTCCATCAAGGGAATAGATGTGGAAGTCGCCCGGGACTACATGTACTTGGGAATTCACCTGAACAATAAACTGGACCGGACTAAAAATACAGGGACTCTGTACAAGAAGGGACAGAGCCAACTGTACTTCTTGAGGAGGCTCCAGTCATTCAAGGTCTGCAGTACTATGCTGCAGATGTTCTACAGTCAGTGGTAGCCCACAATTAATTCTATGCTGTAGTTCGCTGGGGCAGCCAGGTGGGAGCAGCTGACAACAAGACTGATAAATTTGTCGGGAAGGCTGGTTCTGTTCTGGGGGTGGAACTGAATTCTCTGGTGGTTGTGTCTGAGAGGAGGATGCTGCAGAAGCTACAGAGCATTATGGACAATCCCCCTCACCCACTCCATGACATACTGGACTAACAGAAGAGCACCTTTAGTAACAGACTGATTCCACTGAGGGGCACCGCTGAACGCCACAGAAGATCCTTTTGCCCTGTGGCTATAAGACTCTATAACTCCTCCTCCTTTAAGTATCTAAGTATATGATTTCATTGCACATCTGTATTTTGCCCTATTGCTTTTTACTGCAAACTTTGTTATTTTTTTCGTACCTCAATGCTTACGTTTTGTATTTTAAAGTATATATTTCAGATTGAGCTACCTTGCAACAATAGTTTTACCTTAATCTTAATCCTAGCAACATGCGACTGAATACACGGCAATAATTGAAGACTTGTCTGTGTCTGTAACATTGTCCATTTAGGAAGTAATGTTATCTGTGTAACCTCAAAATTTAGCATTATCAGTTGGTCAACAGTTAAATTTCTTATAGGCTTAGTTCCCCATTTTCCAACTTGTACTGTAAGTGTCAGTGAAATATAATTGAATTTGTAAGGATACCAATGATCTCAAACTTATTTTCATTGTAAGGTATTACTCGCACCGCAGCACAAGCTATTCACGACTGTTTGATTAAGAACAAATAGGAAATCTGGGTAGATGCAATTGTCTATGGACTAAAATCTCTGAAAAGCTTATTGGATTTATCAGTTTCAGCTTGACAACATATTCGCTTCATCTTAGCCTCTACTTCAGGGCATCTTTCCATGCAGAAACCTGGATCAAGGGCTTCACTGAAGCCTTTTTGAACGTAACCCAGAAATGCAGAAGATTGCCATGGTACCTTGACATTTAACAATAGAGTGGAAAAGTGGTATAATTGGAGAAATGGAAACATCTAAAATCTTGGTAGTAAGTATGCTCATATATTTGTTGACTGTAAATTATATGTGGAATAAGAAATCTGACTAATGGAGAAGGCTTCCTTGAAAAACGTTGGGTTTTTCACAATGTTCTAGTCTAACAGTTTCAATGTTATGTTCCCATGAGTGGGACCATTCAATGACCTAACAGTGTCCATACTTTTCTTCAAGTATAGTGGGATCCATGTCAAAGGATTCATCTATTAATTTACTTTCAATATCTGGGCTGAAATCTTTCAGTCTTGTTAAGTTGCTATTAATGATTTCCACAAGTGATTCTTTGCCTTCCCATGTAACTATGTTCATTTCATCTGCAGTGTGGTCAGAGTGAATGTTTAAGCGGACAGGAATAATCACTTTGCCAGAGGCAAGGATTAAGCATTCCGGTTAATTAGTTCACATATGACTAAAAGGTGAAAGACATTTAGTGGTACAGTATTTAAATTAGAATCATTATTGCTCTCAGATAATATTCTCTGAGTCATTAAGTTTTAGGGGCATCTGAGCCAGATGAGACAATTCCTGTAGTAAATATAATTTTGTCTGTGAAAAGCAAATAGTAAGTAAGGCAGCACAGAACCATACTTTTATAAGCACAAATATTAGAACATAGAATAGTACAGCACAGTACAGGCCCTTCGGCCCACAATGTTGTGCTGACCCTCAAACCCGGCCTCCCATATAAGCCCCCACCTTAAATTCCTCCATATACCTGTCTAGTCGTCTCTTAAACTTCACTAGTGTATCTGCCTCCACCACTGACTCAGGTAGTGCATTCCATGCACCAACAACTCTCTGAGTAAAAAACCTTCCTCTAATATCCCCCTTGAACTTCCCACCCCTTACCTTAAAGCCATGTCCTCTTGTATTGAGCAGTGGTGCCCTGGGGAAGAGGCGCTGGCTATCCACTCTATCTGTTCCTCTTATTATCTTGTACACCTCTATCATGTCTCCACTCATCCTCCTTCTCTCAAAGAGTAAAGCCCTAGCTCCCTTAATCTCTGATCATAGTGCATACTCTCTAAACCAGGCAGCATCCTGGTAAATCTCCTCTGTACCCTTTCCAATGCTTCCACATCCTTCCTATAGTGAGGCTACCAGAACTGGACACAGTACTCCAAGTGTGGCCTAACTAGAGTTTTATAGGGCTGCATCATTACATCACAACTCTTAAACTCTATCCCTTGACTTATGAAAGCTAACACCCCATCAGCTTTCTTAACTACCCTATCCACCTGTGAGGCAACTTTCAGGGATTTGTGGACATGTACCCCCAGATCCCTCTGCTCCTCCACACTACCAAGTATCCTGCCATTTACTTTGTACGTATTATAAGTAAAATGCTGCAAAAGCAATAATTCTTCCTGGAGTTTCACTCTGTCTTATGTGAAAACAACAACATTCTGAATGCATTATAACTGGGCAATGTGTCCATGAGATCTATGGAGTCATAAGAAAGTACAGCACAGAAACAGTCCCTTCAGCCCATCTAGTCCATGCCAAAACTGTTTAAACTGCCTCGTCCCATCGACCTGCACCAGGACTATAGCCCTCCATATCTCCACCATCCATGTACCTATCCAAACTTCTCTTAAACATTGAAATCAAGGTCATTTTCACTACTTGCACTGGCAGCTCATTCTACATTCTCCTAACCCTCTGAATGAAAAAGTTGCTCCTCATGTTCCCCTTAAATTTTTCACCTTTCATCCTTAACCCATGACCTCTGGCTGTCATTTCACCCAATCTCAGCAGACAAAGCCTGCTTGCATTTATTCTATCTATACCGCTCATCAAATCCCCTCTCAGCATTCTATGTTCTAAAGAATAAAGTCCTAACCTATTCAATCTTTCCTTATCACTCAGGTTCTTCAGACCTAGTACCATCCTTGTAAATTTTCTCTGTACTTTTTCAAACTTATTTACATCTTTCCTGTAAGTAGGTGAGCAAAACTGCACACAATACTCCAAATTAGGCCTCACCTATGTTTTATACAACTTCAACATAACATCCCATCTCCATTACTCAGTACTTTGATTTATGAAGGCCAATGTGCCAAAAGCTTTCTTTAGGACCCTATCTCCCTGTGATGCCACCTTCAATGAATTATGGACCTGTATTCCTAAAGTGAACGGGAATTTTTTCATTTCTTTTCAGATCTGAACTTGTGTTTTATTTTTTAAATACCTCTCTGTTATTCTGGAGGAATAAATCCTGCTGAGGCAGTTTTTATGTTCTCTATGGAGATGGTTTAATGTACAGTCATCTTTCCCCTACCAATCTAGATTACCACAGTCCTGTCATTGATTACCTGGGTAATGAGACAAGGAGGTTTCCATCAAGGATGGAAAATAGGGTCAGAATTATTTTTATGGATTTTTTTTCTTAGATCCAGTCCCTTACTTGTGGTCTCCAAATTGTCTTGTCAGGTTCTTTTGCTTTCTCTAAAATTTCAATAAACTCCCTCATACACATTCTAGTGTTTGCCTATTTTCACAATCGGCATTTTGTTTACTAACAGTTCCCCTTCAGAAACAAGTGTAGCCTACCTTCCCTCCAGAGTTATGCCAGGCCTTGCTTAATCTCCTCATTCCTTCACTCCACCAAGCCACACGATTTTGGTTGGAATGGAGTGCTGTACTCCACAAGTATATCTGTTCGTTCACACATGGCTTGAAAGCCACTGAAAGAAGATCCGCGGTTGACATGCATGCAGGCGAAGGTGCCAACCGATGGGAATATGGAGTTTTGGAGAGCTGTGATGGCTGTGGTCTCACTACAAAAAGTTGTAGGGACTAACCATGTATATCCTGTTCAAAAATCAACAAGCACAAGAATATACTGAATAGGTTGCTTGGGATGCCAGAAATAGGCCGATACAATCAATTTCCACAATAGTATTGGCGCGGTTGCTTTTGTTTGCCTTACAGGATTGGTCTTCTAACTGCTCCTTATTATAGGCCAGACATTCTTTACGATTTGCAACAAATTGATTACAATCACTCAACACATAAGGCCACCATTACATGGCTAATTTCACTTGAGTATCTTGTCCACCACCATGTTTGTATCTGAATCTTTGATGGCTTCTTGAATCAGTGTTTCCTGCTTGTGTGTAGGAGCTATTTGCTTCTTTTCTCTTTTAGGGCAGCAAACCCAAACCTTACCTTAGCCATCAGTTTAATATGTGTCCTGTGTGAGAAATTCTTTGGGATTGTGTGTAGCATTATCTAGGAAATTCTTAAACATCATTTTGTTTTTTTTTATTATTTATTGCTACCAAAACCCTGGCCTTCCTTACCATGGTAAGGTCCATACTGACATCTTGTTTTACTTGGTCATTACTCATTTATCAGCTAGTTTATTACCATAGCTGTGTAAGAGGCCTGCAGTATTTCTGGGATGGGTAACAGGCGTACTAATGGTCTAGCCAATAATAATTCATGAATATTCTTCAACACAGACAAATGCAGAAGAAGTTTACCCTTCGTATATTCTCCTTCCAGTAGGTGACTAGTTGGGAAGATCTCTTTTTACCACACTCCTAACATAATTACAGTTGGGATTAGGAAGAGTATCCATTACACTATATCTGCTTTGGACATCAACATGAACAGACAACTGTCTTCTCACTCTTCATAAGAACTGGAATTCAATTGTAAACAAGGTGGGAGAGCGGAAACCTGATTGGATGAGGACTAACCAATCAGGAGGGACAAACTGCAGGGATATAAATACCACCGGACTGGACGTGCCCAGGCATCATCCCTGGTGATGATGGAGGAAGTTGTCATTGAAACGTGGGTTATAATCAATACCTGTACCTGGCTGGAATCCCAAGAAGAGTTTATCCTTCATTCTTGTTACTTATTGCTAATTATTCATATCTGCATTTGCACAGTTTGTTTACAGTTTACAGTTGCTGTTCTATAGATTTGCTAAGTATGCCCGCAGAAAAAGAATCTCAGGATTGTATGTGGTGACATGTATGCACTCTGATAATAAATTTTATTTTGAAATTTGACTTTAAGCCCTATCTAATATAAATGGCCATAAATACTCTCACTAAAGGGAGATTATACTGTAACTACCCAATCTTCAAAGAACAGTTTACTTCCCTCTTTATTCTCCAAAACAAGCTTAGCTGCCAATACCCACTATTCAAGCAGTGGAGCTGCCCTCCCTACCAAGGTGAAGATGCTTCAGCCAACAAAGTAATTTAAAACACAAATCATTTACTTACAACGATACATGTTTACATCGACACAGCCCTCTTAAAACACATTTAAAGCTCGCAGAGAATTTCTATTTTAAATATTTCCAAATTACAAACATTACTAAAATTTAAACCATTACCAAAGCACAAGGCACAAAGCATTTCTCTAACATAAGTGAATAAGGATTTTCAAAGCACAGGTAGAATTTCTATAAATGAAAAAGACATTCCAAATATGCAAACAAAAAAAGTTGTCCAATCAAAACTGGAGAAACAGATTTGAGTTTATCCATGTTTCTTGAAGTTTCTTACCACATTTCAGCCTTTTAAGTGACTTCATATATCCTTTTAATACAAACAGTCTAAAAGCATTCTTGGAGACATAGATTTTGGCTAACTGCCATTAATGCTGTAAAGCTAACTTCTTTGAGTGCAAAGTCCTTCGGAACTATAAACACATAAGTTATTAATACGCTAAATGATAACTATCTGTTCTACGAGCTTCCTTAAACTAAGCAACTTAAGAGTCAGCTTGTCTATTTGAAACAACACAAATTAAACAACCTACTGTCTTATACTCTGATCTTGATCAATAAGGTGCAGTGACTGTTTACAGAAAGAGCATCTTCAAAATACAGAACCCATTTGCTAAGCTGTTCTATGAAGAGTTTTTTAACTTCATTCTGGTTTACATTTACATTTTAAGAACTGAAGACTGACTTCCATTTACGAACAGAAGTTAAATAAAGCAATATCATTGAACGTTTACTTACAACTGTTTGTGACCTTTCAAATGGCAACTGCTATTTAGAACAAAAGCTTAGCATACGAGATAGAAGCAAATATCTATCACATAGGAAACCATTCAACAACAGTCTTATAACAGTAGGATTGAAGTTGTCCTCAAGCCTGGTAGTACCTGCTTTCAGGCATTTGTATCTCCTGCACAATGAGGGCTGTGGATGGATGGGGAGAAGAATGACAAGTCTGAATGAGGTCTTTGATTATGTTCGCTGCTCTACCAAGGCAGCAAGAAGTTGTAAACGGAGTCCATGATGAAGAAGTTGACTCTGTGATAATTCCTGCATTTTTTTGCTGTTTTACAGCAGTTGCCATATCAAACCATAATGCATGCAGATAGGATTATTACTATTGTGCATCAATAAAAATTAATGAGGGTCAAACGGGACATTCGAAATTTATTTAGTCCTCCGGGGAAGTAGAATGGCAGTGGAGATTTTTTTGTCCATGGCTTCTACATGGTTGGAGCAGGATAAGCTATTAGTGACTTATACCGAATATTTACAATGACCCCTATTGAAACTTGATGTAACATTCCAATTTGTTGAATCTGGAAGTGATTGAATATTAATTCATCTATGCATCTTTTCAAAGTAGGCTATTAATTCAACTATTGCCATATTCAGCAGGGTTACCAGCTGCAGCAAATACAAACAAAACTGTTCTGTTGACACATGTCACTTACTGTTTTATTGCCCGCTTGCACTTGATGTACCTTGCACCGTGCCATCGTTGCAATCTATCAATCTCTCTTTCAATTCCTGCCAAATTCAAAACCAGGAAAAAATGGAAGAAAGGGAACTGGTCAGAGTCTGTACAATTAAGGAGAGCACACATCACATTCAACCAAACTTATCTAATTCTCTTTTTTCCAACACAAATTCCACTTGAATCTAAAGATCTGATTCTGTCAGCCAATTATGCTTTATCCAAGACACCATTCTTGATGTGACATTTAGGCCTTTGTGTATTTGAAATTGACAATTTGAAAAGATTGGATTAGATCACTTTTGCTGTTCTTTTCCTACTACTCATTCCATTCAACACATGTCGATCAAATTTCAACACAGATCTGTGGATAGCCTACTCTAATCAATCAGAATTAAGTAAATCCTTTGACAATAAAAAGTAGGCAAGATGTTTTCTTAGCAAAACACACAAAATACCAAACAGCATCTATGGAAAAGAGTAAACGATCAACTTTTCGAGCTCAGACCCTTCATCAGGACTGGAAAAAGAAGGTAAGAGTGTGGGAGGAGGGTAGAAAGAAATTCATGATAGTAGGTGATAGGTGAAACCAGGAGAGAGGGAGAGGTGAAATAAAGAGCAGGGAAGTTGATTGGTGAAAGAGATTAAGGGCTGGAAAAGGGGGCAATCTGTTGGGAGAGGACAGAAGGCCATGGAAGAAAGGGAAGGGGAAGGTGCACTAGAAGCTGCTGATGAGAGGTAAGGATATAAGCTGAGAGTGAGAAATGGGAATGGGGACTGGTGAAGGAGAGGGGCAAGGGAAGCTTGAGACATCAGTGTTCATGCCATCAGGCTGGAGGCTACCCAGATGAAATATAAGGTGCTGTTGTTCTTTCAACCTGAATGTGGCCTCATTACGGCAGTAGAAGAGGTCATGGACTGACATGTTGGAATGGGAATGGGAAGTAGAATTAAAATGAGTAGCCACTGGGTGATCTCACTACTGTTTCCTTATCTTTCTGTCTCCTCACCACCCCCCAAACTTGAGCTACCTTTGGATAACAGAACATCAAAATTGCTTGCAATTCAACTGGTACCAGGATGTTTCTATGTTGCGTCAGTAATCTAAGGCCCCATGTTAACTACCCTACCCTGACTAACACTAAGTAAGGAAATCACTTAAAATAACACCAGTAGCATTCCCACTTTGATACTATTTTCCAATGCTAACCAACTTTTCTGAGCAGATGTAAAAGTGGAGTTCAATTTCAAATACGCAGGCCCAGTGTGATAATATCTGCAAGTTCATCTATAATACCAGCCAGAAACCAAAGTAAGGGAAGAATGGGGATGGGAAGAAATTTGGATGTCAGCAAAGGAGATTAAGTACTGTACATTGGATGGATCGTGCTCAAGCTGTCCTTCCCTCTCATTCAGTCTTACACAAGCCTGCTCCTTATGTTTCATCTTTCCCTATTACTTTATTTTAATTACATTTAATTCATAACATTGCAGTGTTAGATTTTATTGGAAAGAATCAAAAGAGGCAATATAACTAGAGGGCACAGTTTACAACAGAAAGAAAAAGAGAAAGGTATATCTGTATCCAAATTTTGCATGGCGGATTGAAAAAGTGTTTAAAAAGATATTTGGGATTTTCAAATGGATGTATAGAGTACAAGAGCATGGAAGTCCAAAGGGATCTTCATAAAACAGGGTTCTCGATCAGAAATGGCATTTTGTATCCATTCTCAAATGTCATACTTTTAGGAAAAGTCAAAGTATTAAAGAAGTTGGGAAGAGATTTATTGCAATTACTTCAGGAGTGAGGAAATTCAGTTATGTGGGTAGATTGGAAAGATTATTTCCAACAGAACAGATGCTGCAAGGGGAATTGATCGAAGAATGTAAATCCATGAAGGGTATGAATGCAACACTTAGTGAGAAAGTGCCCCCACTGGCAGAGGGTTCAAAATCCAGAGGGCACAAAATGAAGTTTAAAACAAAACAAAAATGCAAATGTTGGAAATCTGAAATGAAAGAAGTGTTGGAAATGCTCAGCAGTTCAGATTGCATTAGTGGGAATAGAGACAAAGCTGATGAAGGGTCTTCAACCTGAAGCATTAGCTCTGTTTCTCTTCCCACAGATGCAGCTTGACTTACTAAGTATTACAAGCGTTTTCCATTTTTTATTTATTATTATATAGAATTAAGATAATTTGCAGAAGAACCAAAACGTAATATAAGTGAACTATCATTTTTGTACAGTAAGCCATTAGAGTCTAGAATGTACTGGCAATAATAGTAGTGGAGGGAGATTTCTTGCAGCCATCAAAAGTGAGCTGATGTGTATATGAAGCAACTTACAGGACCAAGGACAGGAGAGTAGATTTTCCTGGACAACTCATACATAGAACTGACCAGTAACATCTAGAGGTCAACTGTCATCTACTTTATCTGCCGAGGGAGTGTTCCACCATCATCCTGGCCACCTCAGGCCAACATCAGGCAGGCATGGAGAAGCTGAACAATGTAAACAGCAGGCACGAAATTGCACACCCTGATGCCTTCCTTATCATTGTGGGAGATTTCAACCAGACCCAACTTGAAGAAATTTCTAAGCAATTACTACTGCCGGCTGTTAGCATAGTGGTATCAGTACCAGACTTTGGAGCGAAGGCTCCCGAGTTCGAATCCAGCTGACTCCCTTGCTCGCTTTCCATCCGAGCTAGCAACTTGCCCTCATAAAAATTAAGAAAAATGCTGGCAGCATCCCGATGACTCCACTAAGGGCTTCCTTTCTCTTCTACTATCAACATATCATCTGTGGAATCAACACACTTGACCACTATTATAGCACCATCTAGCACATATATGGTACACTTTGTAAAGACCAATTACCTGGCTGTACTTCTCCCAGAAGACTAAAGACAGCAGCACCAGTGGTGAGGACCAAGCAGATATGTCAAGGGAGGTGAAGGAGCACTTACAGGACTGCTTAGAGTCAGGGAGCTGGATAATATTCAGGGATTCATCTTGGAGTCTGAATGAATACGCCACAGTTGTCACTGACTTCACCAAACCTGTGCGGATGAGTGTGTGCCTTCGAGAACATACCGTGCATACCCAAATCAAAAACTGTGGATGCACCAGGAGAGTTGTGGTCTGCTGAGGGCTAGACCTGCAGCATTCAAGAATGGTGGTTCAGAACTACTGTGTACAAGAAGACAAGATACAACCTATGGAAGGCTATCTTAAGAGCAAAAAAACAATTCTGATTGAGGTTAGAGACAGAATTGGGTGCACAACAGCTCTGGCAGAGTTTGCAGGCCATGACATCCTACAATGTGAAACCTAGCATCATGAGTTCACTCCCAGATGAACTTAGCACCTTTTATGCATGCTTTGAAAGGAAGAACAAAATTACATCTCTGAATATCCATGCAGCACCTGGTGACCCTATGTTCTCTGTCAACAGCAAGGAATTGATTGTGAACTTCAGGAAGTGTAAGTCAAGGGAACGCCCACCAGTCTTTAACAAGGGATCAGAAGTGGAAAGAGCGAGCAGTTTCAAGTTCCAAGAGTCAACATCTTGAGGATCTATCCTGGGACCAACATATTGATACAATTACAAAGAAAGCATATCAGAGGCTGTATCTTAATCGGAGCTTGAGGAGAATTTGTATTCACCAAAGATTCGCAAGTTTCTACATATGTACCATGGAGAGCATTCTAAGTGGTTGCATCTCTGTCTGGTATAGAGGGGCACAGGATCAGAAAAAGCTGCAGAGAGTTGTAATCTCAGCCTCCTTCATTGGCACTAGTCTCCTAATTATCCAGGACACCCTCAAAAGGTGATGTCTCTGAAAGGCAGCTTCAATCATTAAGGTCCCTCATCAGCCAGGACGTGCCCTCTTCTCATTGCTACCATCAAAGAGGAGGTACAGGAGCCTGAATATACACACTCAATATTCTAAGAACAGCTTCTTCCCCTTCACCATCAGATTTCTGAATAGACAACGCGCCCATAAACATTTCCTTCGTATTTTTTCTTCTCTCTTTGTACCTCGTTGTAGTCGCACACAAACACGCTACTAAAGAAACACATGGAGGCAGAGAGAGCTGAACTCAGAATGCCTTTACTGATTCAAAATCGCATGCTTAATTCTCCCTTCCCATGGGCACCTGCGACCCACGGGGTGGACGTGACATCAGACTGCCCCCGGAAGGTCTGCCCCGAGCCGGTCGTTCCAAACGCACTACCGCATGTCTGCCCGCGGCTCCCGATGGCGGTTGGAGTCCCGCACGTGTGGGCCGCCACACTCCCCCCCAAGAAACGTGCATCAGGGGAGTGGAGCCCCCAGTCTGTGTGGCTTGCCTGGGTGGCCGGCCTCGCCAGTGCGGTGCGGGTACCCTCACTGGTTGCTCAATGTCCGAGTGCGCCGGTTTGAGGTGGTTCATTGTAAAAGTCTCTTCCCGGCCACCCACCTCCACGACACACATGGTTCCGCTATGCCGGATCACCTTGAAGGGTCCCTCGACGTCCACTGTAGAGGTGACCTGTGCTTGCCCCTGCGAATAAAAATATACTCACAGTCTCGGAGGTCTTTAGGGGTGAAGGATGGCATGGGACCATGCCTGGAGGTCGAAATGGGTGCCAGGGTCCTTATCTTGTCCCGCAGCCTCGTTAGCACCACTGCTGGGGTTTCTTCCGAACCTTAGGCTTCTGGTACGAACTCGCCTGGGACCGTCAGGGGGGCGCCGTAGACCAATTCTGCCAAGGAGATGTCCAGGTCCTCCTCGGGGGCTGTGCAGATACCCAGTAGGACCCAGGGAAGCTCATCTGTCCAGTTGGGGCCCCTGAGGTGCGCCATCAGGGCCTACTTGAGATGCCGGTGGAATCGCTCTACCAAACCTTTGTACTGGGGATAGTATGCTGTGGTGTGTTGCAGCTGGGTGCCCAGGAACTGCGCCAGTGCTGTCCACAAACCAGACATGAACTGCGCCCCTCTGTCAGAGGTGATATCCGTTGGGAGGCCGAACCTGGCGATCCAGTTTGCAATGAGCATCCTGGCGCAGGACTCAGTGGACGTGTCTGCAAGCAGTACAGCTTCCGGCCATCTGGTGAACCTGTCTACCATGGTAAAGATATACCTGGCGCCCCGGGAGACTGGCAGGGGGCCAACGATGTCCACGTGGATATGTTGGTACCTCCTGTGCGTCAACAGGAACTGCTGGAGGGGAGCCTTCATGTGCCGCTGGACTTTGGCAGTCTGTACGCAGGTTCTGGCCCAGTGTCCGACCTGTTTGCACAAGCGATGCCAGACAAATCTGTCCGCTACCAGCTTGATGGACGGGTGGGCCAGGTCGTGCAGCGTGTCAAACACCTGGTGCCTCTATGCTGCTGGTACCACGGGTCAGGGTTTGCCGGAAGACACGTCGCACAGGAGTCAATCCGCTGCTGGGCCGATGGAGACGCCTTCCAACTGGAGCCGTGAAATGGCAGTGCAGTAAGCCGGGATCTCAGTGTCCGACTGTTGTGCTTCCGCCAGTGCTGCGTAGTCTATTCCTGAGGACGATATGTCTACTGAGTGGAGGCAGGGGCGAGACGGTGTGCCGGCGACAATGTTGTTCTTCCCTGCGACGTGGCGGACGTCCGTGGTGAATTCTGAAATAAAAGATTGGTGCCTCTGCTGCCGAGCCAACCATGGGTCCGATACCTTGGCCAGTGCGAAGGTGAGGGGCTTGTGGTCCGTATACACGGTGAGCTCCCCTCCCTCGAGGAAGTACCGGAAATGCCAGACAGCCAGGTAGAGCGCTAGCAACTCTCTGTCAAAAGCGCTGTACTTCACCTCTGGTGGCCGTAGGTGCCGGCTGAAGAAAGCGAGTGGTCGCCACTGGTCCTCGACAAGCGGCTCCAGGAATCCGCTGACTGCTGTGTCGGAACCATCAACCGTGAGTGCCATGGGTACATCGACTCTCGGGTGCACTAGCAGGGCCTCCTTGGCCTGCTCGAACACCTCCGTGGACTCCGCATCCCGTGCTACTTCTTTGGCCTTGCCGGCCATCAGGCTGAACAAGGGTCTCATGATGCGTGCCGCCGCCGGCACGAACCGATGATAAAAGTTGACCATCCCTATGAGCTCCTGCAGGCCCTTGACCATGCTGGGCTTGGGGAACTGGCGAATGGTCTGGACCTTGTCCGGTAGGGGAACAGCGCCATGTCGGTTGACTCTGTGGCCCAAGAAGTCGATCTCTGTCAGCCCGTACTGGCACTTCGCCGGATTGATTGCCAGTCCGTGGTCACTCAGGCGTTGGCAGAGCTGGCGCAAATGTGCCACGTGCTCTTGGTGCGAACTCCTGGCCCCCATGATATCATCCAAGTAAATGAAAACGAAATCCAGGCCGCGTCCCACCAAGTCCATGAGCCTTTGGAAAGATTTGGCTGCATTCTTGAGTCCGAAAGGCATTCTCAAGAATTCGAACAAGCCGAACGGGGTGATGAGGGGTGATGAGGGCTGTCTTGGGCATGTCGCTGGGGTGCACTGGGATCTGATGGTATCCCCTGACCAGGTTGATCTTCGAGAAGATGGTCGCTCTGTGCAGGTTCACCGTGAAGTCCTGGAAGTGGGGTACCAGGTATCTGTCGGCGGTTGTGGCATCATTGAGCCTTCTGTAGTCTCCGTAGGGCCTCCATCCTCCTGCGGACTTGGGCACCATGTGCAGCAAGGATGCCCATGGGCTGTCTGAGCGGCATACGATTCCCATCTCTTCATCTTACAGAACTCCTCCTTGGCGAGGTGGAGCTTGGGCGTGCGGCGGCAGTCCTTGCGCGAGGATGTGGTGCTGCACGCCGTGCTTGGGGTCAGCCGTGGAGAACTGCGGGGTGACTATAGAGGGGAATTCCGCCAACACCCTGGTGAAGTTGTTACCCGAGAGGGTCACGGAATCCAGGTGGAGGGCCGGTAGCTTGGCTTCTCCGAGCTCGAAAGTCTGGAACATCTCAGCATGGACCAAATGCCGGCCTTTTAGGTCAACCAGGAGGCAGTGGCTTGTAGGAAATCTGCCCCTAGTAGTGGCTGTGACGCCGCTGTCAACGTGAAAGTCCAAGTGAAATGGCTGGACCCGAAATGCAGTGAGATAGTTCGTGGGCTGTACGTCTGAATACTGGTGCCATTTGCAGCGGTGAATTCAGGACCTGGGACCACATTACGAGTGTCCATGTTCAAGGGGGGGAGTACACTAACTTTTGCCCCGGTGTTTACCAGGAAGCACCACCCGGAGTGTCGGCCCCAGAGGTACAGGAGGCTGTCTCGGTGGCCAGCCGTCGTAGCCATTAGCGATGGCTGGCCCTGGCGTTTCCCTGAAAAGCACATGGATGGCAGTGGCGCGCGCCTGAGCCCCATCTTTGGTGAGAGAAACACCATTGCTCTGAACTTTCGTCTTTTTCCCCCATGGGTCTCGATGGCTTCGGTTGTGGGGCCTGGGCTTTGGGGTGCGCGATTGTGGCTAGGCGAATGGAGGCTGCTCCACGTTGCTTGCTCTGCCAAAGGACGTCTGCTTTAGCCATGACCCTGCACAGGTCGCTGAAATCCTCACTCGCAAGGAGGAGGTGAATGTCCTCTGGCATTTGCTCGAAGAACAACTGTTCAAATAAAAGGCACGGCTTATGGCCGTCCATGAGCGCCAGCATATCATTCATGAACTCGGATGGCGTGCGGTCACCCAGGCAGTCCATGTGCAGGAGCCACGCGGCCCCTTCGCGGCGGGAGAGTCCGAAGGTATGGATCAGGAACGCCTTAAGCTTACTGTACCTGTCCTCCGTTGGTGGCTGGCGTAGGAAGTCAATGATCCAGCCTGCCATCTCCTGGTCAAGCGTGCTGACCACGTAGTAGTACGACGTGGCGTCGGCTGTAATGTCTCTGATATTGAACTGGGCCTCAACCTGCTCGAACCACACGTGGGGCTGAGTGGCCCAGAAAGTCGGAAGCTTCAGAGAGACCGCGCTGTGTGAGTTGCTCGAACTATGGCTGGTCGCTGAGTCGTCGGCTCCAGATGCCGCCCGGAACATTGGGGTCACCAATGTAGCCGCGCGCAAACGCACTACAAAAGAAACACACAGAGAGCTGGACTCAGAATGCCTTTACTGATTCAAAATCGGGCGCTTAAATCTTCCCTCCCATGGGTCCCTGCAACCCGCGGGGCGGGCGTGACGTCAGACTGTCCCTGGAAGGTCCGCCTCGAGTGTGTAGCTCCAAACGCGCTACCGCGTGTCTGCCTGCGGCTCCCAATGGCGGTTCGTGTCCCGTGTGTGCAGGCCACCACAGCGTATTATATATTCTTCCTATTGCAATTTATAGTTTTTATTACTATGTATTACAATATACCTCTGCCACAAATCAATAAATTTCACAACATATGCCAGAGCTATTAAGCCTGATTCTGGCCCATAAATGGCAGAACTGTGCTATAACCATTCGTAATGCTTTCTTAACCATCTTTCACACATGTACCCACCAGGCCATTGCACCTATCAATCACAGCCCAACTCTCAGCTGCAAATGTGAGAGACCTACTGACCTTGTACACTGGTCAAGTATCAAACAGGCACTTAATAGCTTTAAACTGATAAGGTCCTGACTCTGAGATCAGCAGATTCTCTACGGCCATGGCGTTCCTGAGCACTTTGCCTGAACCCTCTCTACCTCCTTTTTAATGTGAGGTCTAAAGTCAAACTGGTGTTGAAAATTAATCAAGGTTTTCACACTGCTTTTTAACCTCCAAACATTTAAGAAACCTTTCGAAGCACAATAGCAATCTGTGAAAAAGTGTTAGCTCAAGCATACTGTACAGCTGAACATTCTGAAGTATTACAGTCCCTGCAGTTTGGCAATTACAGTTTGTACGCAGCATCAAAGCTGTACTGAAAAACTCATCCTGCCCATCAATTATTATTCAATAACAGGTAACATTATTGAATTAACTAATCTTAACATAACTAGCAACCAATAAGATTAAACAAAATCAATATTGTCGAATACTGTATATTCAAAACATCAAAAGTAATTTCACTAAATATTTTATAATATGCTTCTAGCACACAGTTTATTTCTGCAAAGCAGAATATGGGCTATATACAAACGCAGTTCGGCAATGTTTGCATTCTAATGTCACAGAAATTTCATCATGATAAGTCTGTGTTATCATAATAACATAAATAATCCATTTTGAGAAGGTTAAGAATTATTTGATCATATTCTTCTCTTTTTTCTTGGTTTTATGTAGAAATAAGTTTATTCTTTAAGATCTAAAATACCTCGATGGAAAAGGGATTGCCCCTGTATTCTGATTCATTGGAATTCCAATATCAGGTAATGTTCAACCATTCAAATTAGCACAGAAAAAAAAGCCTTGCAATAAGATTCCTCTCTAGAGGTTTTAGTACACTGGGGCCAGAGAAAGCAATGGATTTTTTATGTAAGAGCTGTTAAGAAAGGTGAAGATAGTGCGCTCTTTCGTTCCAGGTTGTGAATGCATAAGATGAAAGAGACTGTTCTTAAATAAACATGCTCAGGGAAAAAAATCTAACAACTGCACAAGTTGAAATAAATAAAATATATTGAGGAGAAAGAAAAGAGGAACAAGAGGCATTTCAACCCAATTTTCATCTTGCTTTCCTATCCCAGGGGGATATCAGAAATTCCCTAAAAGCTTTTAAATCTTCACACGAATCACTGGGGATCTTCCAGCTATGAGTTCCTGAGATGATTTGATGGCAAAAACAGATTGCGTTTTTGCAGGACTTTTAAAAGTTCACATATACATTCAGAATATTTGCATGGCATTGGATTACCCTTATGTATGCAGCAGCCATTTATGTATCCAGGGTATAATAAAGTACACTGAACAAGCGTGGTGGGGAGACTGAAAATACTTGGGGAATATAATGTGGATTGATATAGACAGTATCCTATGAATATTCATTCAAACTTTCTAAATAACAAATAGAAAGATGATTGAATAAAACAAGAAGGAGAAATAAGGGAAAAGTGAAAATGTCAACTAATGGATTTAATATTTTTGAAAAAAGATGAATGGTTTTAGTGAGATGATGAAATGCATGCTAAGCTTATGTTATAACTTGATACATCTGATAGTACTTTACTACCATTGCCCTGTTCAAAATTATCTATGTATATATATAGTCCATCATATGGTATATCTTCTAAGTATTCAAATTCTATTTCTTCAGCACTGAAGTATGTATTTCACATTACCTTTTTTAGGCTTCTCAAAACCAAAACCATTACATCATTACATCGTCTTTTGGAACAAAGACAATGTTAAGCAAGTTCGCATCCAGCCTGTTAAAATTACTCCAGCTGTCAGCAACCAATCAATTGAATGAGATTACCAACCTTGATTGCAAAGGCATGTGCATGTAAGTGATTTGTCTTTACTTTTATTTTCCTTAATTGATTTCTATCATTCAAATATATTTCAAAAGATAAATTTGTTATTTCATTTTTATGGACACTTGAATCATTGTTTAATTAATTACAAAACTTATTCTTTACATTCTTCTGACCAACTTTTAAGTGTTTCTAATCAGAGAGTCGTAGAGTTGTAGAGCACTGTTGTGCAGAAACAGGCTCTTCAGCCCATCTAGTCTTGGCTGAACTGTTATTCTGCCAAGTCTCATCGACCTGCAACTGCATTACAGCCCTCTATAACCCTCCCTTAACCCTCCCATCCATGTACTTAACCAAACTTTCCTAAATGTTGCAATCAAAGCCATATCCACCACTTCCACTGGCCGCTTGTTCCACCCTCGCACCACCCTCTAATTGAAGTTCACCCTCAGGTTCCCTTTAAATATTTCACCTTTCAACCTTAACTTATGACCTCTAGTTCTTGTCTCACCCAATCTCAGTGGGAAACGCCTACTTGCACTTATTCTGTCTTTACACGTCATAATATTGCATGCCTCTGTCAAATCAACCCTCATTTTCCTACGCTCCAGGGAATGAAATCCTAACGCAATCAACCTTCTCCTACAACTCGGGTCTTCAGATCCCTGCAACATCCTTGTAAATTTTCTGCAAATTTTGCCCCACCAACGTCTTTACAATTTCAACAGTAACATCCCAACGTCTGTACTAAATACTTTGAGTTATAAAGGCCAATGTGCCAAAAGCTGTCTTTACGATCCTTATATCTGTGACGCCACTTTCAAGGAATTATGGATCTGTGCTCTCAGATCCCTCCATCCTACTGCACTCCTCAGTGCCCTACCACTCACGGTGTTAGTTCTACCTTGGTTTTTCCTCCCAAAATGCAAAACTATACTCTTGTCAGAATTAAATTCCACCTGCCACTTTTCAACCCATTTTTCCACCTGGTTCAGATCCTGCTTTGATAGCCTTCCTCACTGTCCACCATACACCCCATCTTGGTGTCATCCACAAATCTGATGTTTCAGTTTACCACTGGCATCATCCTGATTTTTGTTATGGATGCCAGACAACAACAAACCCAACAGGCCTTCAGTCGGAAGCAACCATCCACTATCACTCCCTGACTTCTCCTGTAAAGCCAGAGTTGAATCTACTTTACTACCTCACCCTGAATGCTAAATGACTGAACCTTTTTGATCAGATTCCTCTGCAGGACTTTGTCAAAGGCCTTGCTAAAGTAATTTTAATATGTCAAAGTCATTTCAAAGCAGTGCAAATGTTTTTGTTAAAAGACTGTATGAATGGTTCAGATCCAGGTCCATAGGAATCCATCACCTGAAAACTGGGTCCAAGTCATCGCTGGAACCACTTCAGAGGATTTGTAAGAAAATGCAAGTGTCGCTAATAAATAGCTTCGGCAGAAACCTTAAGTCACAGGCCAATGGAGTACAATCCAAGCCATACTCGATAAAATTATTTTCCTTCACAGAGCCCAATTCCTCTGTGAGGATCTGTATCAATACATCATAAGTGCAAATTAAAATGTCTCATCATCAATGTAGATCCCTATTAAAATCTGAATTGTAATTGCAAAATGATGATTCAAAATGATTTCCAATTTTAAAGTAAGTTCAGCATGGAAATGTGAATGAAAGGGATAAAAATGTAAATATTGGCACTGAAGCAACAACAGAAGTTCACAGCAAATGTACACTGGAAAACCCATGGAGAATAGTCTTTTGCCACTGGTAGAATTCATCGAAATCATAGACTGCGAAACAAAAAGATAGTTAGATAGATAGATAGAGACAGAAAGAGAGAGAGAGAGAGAGAGAGAGAGGGAGTGAGAGAGAGAAGAGATGAATATAGGAATGAGATCTGAATTGGTCGAGGTTCATCTGTGTGTGCTGGAGTGGGGGTGGAAGTGGGGAAAGATGTGTCAATATTTGGACTGAAAACCTGCATATTATCAGGATATTTCAATATTTCACTGGATAGAATCTTCTGGAAAATTATATTTTATGTCCATAATTTCGTATTTCTTTCCCCAGGATTTAAGCACAGAATGTGTGAGCATTTAGTCCATCAAGCTTCACATCGTGTTTTTCTCTGTATGAGCTTGCATTCTCAATCCATTTTTCTGTATGTTTGCATACCTACAACTATATCTGATTTTTAGCCATCTATCCAACTCTGCTGTCCAGTTATTTACTTCAAACATGAGAAAATCTTTTGTTTTTGTGGTGTGCAGCTGAGAGATGGCTTCTCTCTGTTTAAATACACCTTCTATCTTTCTGTAATTCATTTTTATTTTTTTAATTGTTGCGAGGTTATTGACAAGTGAAAGTACCAGAATAAACATTTTTTTTTTGGGAATTTTCATAGCTCTGCAACTCTATCAAGTCAACACTTAATCTGAACAGCTCCAGTACAAAAAGCCAAATGTCTCCTCTTGTCGCAAACACGAGGAAATCTGCAGATGCTGGAAATTCAAGAAACACACACAAAGTGCTGGTGAATACAGCAGGCCAGGCAGCACCTATTGGAAGAGGTACAGTCCTGATGAAGGGTCTCAGCCCGAAACGTCGACTGTACCTCTTCCTATAGATGCTGCCTGGCCTGCTGCATTCACCAGCATTTTGAGTGTGTTGCTTTCTCTTCTTGTTATTGTTTTCCCTAGTCTGTTCTGTGAAGATTTTGGTTCATCTGAACTCCATGCTGACTTTGATAGTACCTTCTTCAAAGGATTTATGTACTTGGCTCTCCAGAGAATGCAGCAATCTATTGCCACATGGCAGCTGCCAATGGAACATTGCAAATTCTTTTGGAATTTGAAATCTTCTGCTGGAACATTTGGCTCATAAATACTGTGGCATCATGCTACTTGTAGCTACTGATCCCTTGTTAGTGCCAGAAATGGTGCAAGCATTCACCCACATGGATTTGACCTGATTTACAGCACAAAATAAATGATCCTCGCCCCCAACATTTGGGCCAAGGCAGACTAACAGATGAGAGTCTCAGCTAGTCCCACTGCAGAGGGTCTATTTAAAATTTTAGGCCCATGAACTATAGAGATTTAGCAGCATGACAAACTGCACTGCAGCTTACCGGCTTCTCTGCCTCAGCTTTTTGAAGAAGAGACTCGCCCTTCAGTTTCTCTTAAGCGTAATCAAAACAGTAAAGGCATTTTTAATTATTCTGTTAAAGGAGTATATACTGTACTGCGCTCAAGTCATAGGCATATATATATAGCTCGGGTGCCTTAGACTTTTGCACAGTACTGCAGTAATTTTAGGTATTGCACTGCTGCAGAGAATAAAAGCAAATTTCATGACTTACCATATGTGAGTGATGATAAACCTGATTCTAATGCAGACAGAGTGGAAAGGGGACAAAGAGAGGGGAATCTTGGTTGAGAAAAAGGTAAAGGAGAGGGGAGGGAGTGGAAAAAACATGAGAGACATTCTATAATGATCTATAAACCAATCATTTGGAATCATTTTTTCATCGGCGTTCAGAGAGGCAGTGAAGCACGGAAGATTTAAAAGGAAAAGAGCCTTATACAGCGGGCTGCGTAGTTTGCGGGCAGCAGAGTGAGCCGGGAACAGAGTGACGGCTTAAGGGCTTTGGCTCAACGGGCTTAGGCAGAATCGGGAAAGGCGAGGAAGGTTTGGTATTCATTTTTTTCTTGCTATTTGAGGAGAGGGGAAGTATGAGTGTGAGGGCAGCTTGTTGTTCTCGGTGTCGGATGTGGGAGGTCGTTGAGTCCCAGCCTCCCGCCAGGTGCGCCGAGCTGCAGCTCCTAAGGGACTACATTAGGGAACTGGAGCTGCAGCTCAATGACCTTCGTCTGGTCGGGGAGAGTGAGGAGTTGATAGAGAGGAGTTACAGGCAGGTGTTCACACCGGGGCCACAGGAGGCAAACAAGTGGGTCAATGTTAGGAGGGCGAAGAGGGAGTGTCAGGTACTAGAGAGTACCCCAGTGGCTGTGCCCCTTGACAATAAGTACTCTTGTTTGAGTACTGTTGGGGGGGACAGCTTACCTGGGGGAAGCAACAGTGGCCGTGCCTCTGGCACAGAGTCCAGCCCTGTAGCTAGAAGGGTAGGGAAAGGAAGAGGAGGGCAGTAGTAATAGGGGACTCGATAGTTAGGGGGTCAGATGGGCGATTCTGTGAATGCAGTTCGGAGACCCAGAAGGTAGTTTGCCTTCCTGGTGCCAGGGTCTGGGATGTTTCTGATCACGTCCAAGACATCCTGAAATGGGTGGAAGAGGAGCCAGAGGTCATAGTACATATAGGTACTAATGACATAGGTAGGAAAAGGGGAGAGGTCCTGAAAGGAGAATATAGGGAGTTAGGAAGGGAGTTGAGAAAAAGGACCTCAAAGGTAGTAATCTCGGGATTACTGCCTGTGCTACGTGACAGTGAGAGTAGGAATGCGATGAAGTGGAAGATAAACGCATGGCTGAGGGATTAGAGCAGGGGGCAGGGATTCAAGTTTTTGGATCATTGGGACCTCTTTTGGTGCAGGTGTGACCTGTACAAAAAGGACGGGTTACACTTGAATCCTAGGGGGACCAATATCCTGGCGGGGAGATTTGCGAGGGCTACTGAGGTGACTTTAAACTAGAATGGTTGGGGGGTGGGAATAAAATTGAAGAGACTCGAAGAGAGGAGGTTAGTTCACAAATAGAGAAAGCTAGTAGACAGTGTGTGAGGGAGGATAGGCAGGAGACAGAGATCAGGAGCACTCAGACCAAAGATGCAGGGGACAAGGAAGAAAAAGATAACAAAGTTGTTTGCTCCATTAAGGTTAAACAGTGAGTAAGAGACGGAGAATTTCTTAAATGCATCTATTTTAATGCTAGGAGCATTGTAAGAAAGGTGGATGAGCTTAGAGCATGGATAGATACCTGGACATATGATGTTGTAGCTATTAGTGAAACGTGGTTGCAGGAGGGGTGTGATTGGCAACTAAATATTCCAGGAATTTGTTGCTTCAGGTGTGATAGAACAAGAGGGGCAAGAGGGGGAGGTGTTGCATTGCTTGTCAGAGAAAATATAACAGCGGTGCTTTGGCAGGATAGATTAGTGGACTCATCCAGGGAGGCTATTTGGGTGGAATTGAGGAATAGGAAAGGTGTAGTGATGCTTATAGGGGTATATTATAGACCACCTAATGGGGACCGAGAACTGGAGGAGCAAATTTGTAAGGAGATAGCAGATACTTGTAGTAACCACAAGGTTGTGATTGTGGGAGATTTTAATTTTCCACACATCGACTGGGAAGCCCATTCTGTACAAGGGCTGGATGATTTGCATTTTGTCAAATGTGTGCAAGATAGTTTTTTGCAGCAATACATAGAGGTACCAACTAGAGAAGGGGCAGTGTTGGATCTCCTGTTAAGGAATGAGATAGGGCAGGTGACGGAGGTATGTGTTGGGGAGCACTTCAGGTCCAGTGATCACAATGCCATTAGTTTCAATATAATTATGGAGAAGGATAGGACTGGACTCAGGGTTGAGATTTATGATTGGAGAAAGCCTAACTTTGAGGAGATGCAAAAGGATTTAGAAGGAGTGGATCGGGACAATTTGTTTTATGGGAAGGATGTAATACAGAAATGGAGGTCATTTAAAGGTGAAATTTTGAGGGTACAGAATCTTTATGTTCCTGTTAGGTTGAAAGGAAAGGTTAAAAGTTTGAGAGAGCCATGGTTTTCAAGGGATTTTGGAAACTTGGTTCAGAAGAAGAGAGGGATTTACAATAAATATAGGCAACTTGGAGTTAATGAGGTGCTCGAGGAATATAAAGAATGTAAAAAGAATCTTAAGAAAGAAATTAGAAAAGTTAAAAGAAGATATGAGGCTGCTTTAGCAAGTAAGGTGAAAATAAATCCAAAGGGTTTCTACAGTTATATTAATAGCAAAAGGATAGTGAGGGATAAAATTGGTCTCTTAGAGAATCAGAGTGGACGGCTATGTGCGGAGCGAAAAGAGATGGGGGAGATTTTGAACAATTTCTTTTCTTCGGTATTCACTAAGGAGAAGGATATCGAATTGTGTAAGGTAAAAGAAACAAGAAGGGTAGTTATGGAAAGTATGACGGTTGAAGAAGAGGAAGTACTGGCGCTTCTAAGGATGTAAAGGTGGATAAAGTGGATACCTTTCCGGGTCCAGACAAGATGTTCCCTAGGACCTTGAGGGAAGTTAGTGTGGAAATAGCAGGGGCTCTGACAGAAATATTTCAAATGTCATTAGAAACGGGGATGGTGCTGGAGGACTGGCATATTGCTTATGTTGCTCCATTGTTTAAAAAGGGTTCTAATTATCAGCCTGTGAGTTTGATGTCAGTGGTGGGTAAGTTGATGGAAAGTATTCTTAGAGATGATATATATAATTATTTGGATAGACAGGGTCTGACTAGGAACAGTCACCATGGATTTGTACATGGAAGGTCATGTTTGACAAATCTTATTGAATTTTTTGATGAGGATACTAGGAAAGTTGACGAGGGTAAAGCGGTGGATGTTGTCTATATGGACTTCAGTAAGGCCTTTGACAAGGTTCCACACGGAAGGTTAGTTAGGAAGGTTCAATCGTTAGGCATTAGTATCGAAGTAGTAAAATGGATTCAGCAGTGGCTAGATGGGAGATGCCAGAGAGTAATGGTGGATAACTGTGTGCCAGATTGGAGGACGGTGTGGAGCGGTGTGCCTCAGGGATCTGTACTGGGTCCAATGCTGTTTGTCAGATGTATTAGTGACCTGGATGATCGGGTGGTAAATTGGATTAGGAAGTTATGCAGATGATACTAAGATAGGTGGTGTTGTGGAAAATGAAATAAGTTTTCAAAGCTTGCAGAGAGATTTAAGCCAGTTAGAAGAGTGGGCTGAAAGATGGCAGATGGAGTTTAAAGCTGAAAAATGTGAGATGCTACATTTTGGTAGGACTAATCAAAATAGGACATACATGGTAAATGGTAGGGCATTGAAGAATGCTGTAGGACAGAGGGATCTAGGAATAATGGTGCATAGTTCCCTGAAGGTGGAATCTCATGTGGATAGGATGGTGAAGAAAGCCTTTGGTTTGCTGGCCTTTATAAATCAGAGCATTGAGTATAGGAGTTGGGACGTAATGTTGAAATTTGTATAAGGCATTGGTAAGGCCAAATTTGGAGTATTGTGTACAGTTCTGGTCACCGAATTACAGGAAAGATATCAACAAAATTGAGAGAATACATAGAAGATTTACTAAAATGTTGCCTGGGTTTCATCTCCTAAGTTACAGAGAAAGGTTGAACATTTAGTTCTTTATTCTTTGAAGTGTAGAAGGTTGAGAGGGGACTTGATAGAGGTGGTTAAAATTATGAGGGGGGATTGATAGAGTTGATGTGGATAGACTTTTTCCATAGAGAATGGGGGAGATTCAAACAAGAGGACATGAGTTGTGAGTTAGATTATGAAGACACGTAGTCCTCTTTTATTGTCATTTAGTAATGCATGCATTAAGAAATGATACATTATTTCCTCCGGTGTGATATCACAAAATACAGGACAGACCAAGACTGAAAAAACTGACAAAACCACATAGTTATAACATATAGTTACAACAGTGCACAATACCATGACTTGATGAAGAAGTCCCTGAGCACAATAAAGTTCAAAGTTTCTCAAATGTCCCACATCTCACGCAGACAGGAGAAGGCCAAAAAGCTCTCACTGCCATGTCGACCACAATCCAACTCTGAGTCATCCCAAAGCTTTGAGTTCTGATCAGCTGTCCAACACCGAGTACTGAGCGCCATCTCTGTCCGAACGATTCGACCTCCTTCTCGGTCGCCAAAAGCAGGCAAGGCCGGGGATTTTGAGGCCTACTCTCTGAAAGATTCCCAACCACACAGTAACGACAGCAGCAAACGGGCATTTCAGAAATTTCTCCAGATGTTCCTCTGTGCTTTCACGTCCATCCTCCATCAAATTAGAATTGTCCACGGCCCCTATTTAACAGATACAATATCATTTTCACCAGAGGGCTGCACACACACAGGCTTGCCGCCATCTTCTCCTCCCTGACTCAAAAGTTTAGGGGTAACATGACGGGGAACTTCTTTACTCAGAGAGTGGTAGCTGTGTGGAACGAGCTTCCAGCAGAAGTGGTTGAGTTTCAATGTTGTTGTTTAAAGTTAAATTGGATAGATATATGGACAGGAAAGGAATGGAAGGTTATGGGCGGAGTGCAGGTCCGTGGGACTAGGTGGGAGTAAGAGTTCGGCACGGACTAGAAGGGCTGAGATGGCCTGCTTCCGTGCTGTAATTGTTATATGGTTATATGGTTAATCAAGTGATCTTGCCTGCTGTCTCAGGGCAGGGAGCGTCTGTAGTCATGCCACCGCCTCACTGCCCCTGGCATTCCTTCTCTGCCCCCTACCTCACATTCCTCCCATGGAGCTCCACCGTCACAATTCCCAACATCCTTTGTTCCCACCAGATTTACAAACCGGCTCTTGTCCCACGTTGACAAATATGGTACTGTGCAAAAGTCTCAAGGACTCTAGCTATATATCTGTGTCGAAGGCTTTTGAACAATACTGTGTGTGTCTAGGTATATATAGATGGTCAAACATACTGCTTTGTTCAAACACTTTTCATTCAAGTCCAGGATGTAGGTTAAATCAAATAATGCCTTTTGATTTTCACTCAAAATCTAGACTGGAATCATAGAGAGACACAATATGATCTACCTGGCCTGTGGTAACCATCAACCACCCATGACACCAATCCTCCATGAATCCCCTTTTTCTTTCTCCCCACATTCTCAGCTTTTAACACACATCTGAACTCGAAGGGCAATTTGCACTGTCCAATTAGCCTAAAAAACTTTGGCATGTAGGAAGAAACCAGAATATCAGGAGGAAACCCACATGGTCACAGGGGAGTATGTGCAAATTCTACACAGCCAGTATCCAAGGTCACAATTGAACCCAGATGACTGACACTTCAAAGCAGCAACACCTCTGGTTGCACATGTAACCCTTAGGCATTCCCAGCTCATGTTTGTCTAGGGGAAACAGCCTTTGGCCTCACCAAACTGGGAAATCACGTTTGTGTGGATGCTGTGTAATGTACCACCCAGTTACAAACCCACAACACAAAATATCAGACAGTACACCATATGCAATTAAATGATTGAACTTTATGAATCTTAATCTGAATATAAGGTTAGTAATGAAAATAAAAAAGGGCCCAATTCAAGGAAAAGTCAAAAGTTCACGTTGGAGCTCAGTCAGTAGTCATTCTTCCACCATCAATCTCCTCCAAACATCGCCGACCTTTGGACCTTCAGATCCCAGTCCACTCCATCCGGTGGTCTACCAGCTCTCTCCACACGCATCTTCCCTCTTCATCTCTCTTTGACAAAGACTGCAAAAAAAAAATCCTTCCAGATACACAAGACAAAGCAACAATCTCCGATTGGCTAACATGCATAACCACAATCCTGTTATCTCCAGCCATAACCCAAACATTGTTGCTACAGAGAAACCATTACCTCAGCAGTGAACATTACAGAGAAGCCACTACATTAGCCTTAAGAGTGAAACATTACAAAGAAGCCATTACATTAGCAGTGAATCCTTACAGCGAGTTACACACAAATGTATCACCCAAGTTGTCAAACTAAGACATTACTCATATAATTTGAAAATCTACAATAAAGCATTTATACATAAAAAAAATACATTACCAAATTCAGGTAGCTATAGAGCAGTTGAAGGAAGTACTAATCAAGATTAGGTACCTGAGAGAAGGCAAGCTCAGGAGGAATCTTCATCGCCTACAGTTACCCAATTATAGAATAGGTTACACCAGAAGCTTACTTATGTGCAGTTATGAGCGATACTTCAGGCCATCTTGTGTTTGAAGAGACTGAAACAGTGAGAAACAGATGTCATTAGCGGATTCATTAGCGAAATAGTAGATACTTTTTGATTCAATTACCTTTACCCTTTAACAGAACTCTGATCCCTCAATGCATTTGTTTTAATTTTTTGATGTAGCCTAGCTGTCATATTAAAAGAAAATTGTACAACTATGTTTTCCTATTATCTGTGATACAGAACACAGTAATGTCCTGGAAATGTAGTTGCTGTGGAAATCAAGTTCAGGTTGGACATACATACCCAGGGTATAAATGCCATAATATGTTACTTTTTGCAGCAGCAGTCTAGTACATTACAAATATGATAAACATGAATTACATAAACTTACTGTAAGTTAGCATGAATTATGCATAACTTACATGACAAAATTAACAAATATAGACTGAACATAGTCAAATTGAGGGAAATATAGTCCAAGGTAGATGAGAGTTTTTCATGTCCATTCAATAACCTGGTAGCAATTGTTGAACTTTGAGCTACAAACTTCAGGCTCCTGTATATGCTGCCTAATGGCAGCAAAGAAAAGAGAGCATATCCTGGTGCCGAGGGTCCTTTCTGATGGATGTTGCCTTCCAGAGACATCACCTCTTGTCGAACTCCTCAATGGTCCACTGGAATTGCAATGCCCTAGGTTAACCCAAGACAGCTGAAACTGTCACCCATAACTTATTAACATGATTACAGCCTGCAGTTAATGCAACCCTTTACAAAATCTATTTGTGCAGACTAAATCATGCCTGCTCTTCACAGTGAGTAGGACCTCATTTTCCCTAATCATGAGGCGACATCATGGTGCAGCTTTGAAACATGATGAGATGTGGCTCATCACACATTCCAATTTTTAGGTCCTACTCTTGTGTGTTGTTGGAAAGATGAAGAGAGAGATCCTGCATGCCCAGGGTCCCAGGAAGTCATGCAGGTCAGTTCTCAAAGGATGCAGCTGAAGAAGTCAAGATGAGAAGGAATACATCAAGGACATGGATGAAGCATCTTCAAAATATTTGGCTTCAAATGCATGTTCAGCTAATGAGTCCACAGCACATTCTAAATGTTAGTTTCTGGCCAACATGCTTACTGACTTTATTTATTTATTTGCTTAGCGATACACCATGGACACAGCAACCCACCTATTTAACCCTAGCCTAATCAGGACAACTTATAATAACCAATTAAGCTACTAACTAGTACATCTTTGGACTGTGGAAGGAAACCAGAGCACCCAGAGGAAATCCACACTCTTATGGGAAGGACATACAGCTTACAGATGATGATGGAATTGAACTCTGAACTCCAACATCACGAACTGTAATGGCGTCATGCTATCTGCAACGTCTTGATGCGAGAAATCCACACTCCTTTGCCTCTGTTGTTTCCGGACCACCACCATTTACTCCAGAACAACCCTAGCCACCCCTCTGGCATTGTCACATTGTATCCTGCTACAACTTAAGCAGTCCTTCAGCCAAAAATGAAGAGTGTTGGGCTGATGCTGGCAGATGTCACTGCACCTCTCCCAGTTGTTGGTCTCCACACCCACTACTTTGCCAGCTACTGTTTAATGGTTCATGTCAGAAACAGCCTCTCACCAGATAAACGTCAAAAATGAAAGCACCATTGCTTCCAGTGCTTCGATCAACTGAGGAAAAGAGCATATGAAGATCAGGACCTCAAATCTAATGCCAGTTTCATGATCTACCAAGTGGCAACGATGCCTGCCCTCCTTCATTAAATGGTTCAGAGCCAAGAGCAGCTGACTGCTGCATGTCATGTCTTCCATACTCCTGACCCCAGATCCCCAAACATGCATTGAACTTGTAGTTCAATCACAGCAAGAGAATAGCAGGAGAACAGAGAAGATGTTTTGGAAGCCTCTTGGAAAAAATGAACAATCCTCATTGATTTGTGAAAATCTGTGACTATTCAAAATGGAAAAGGAGTATCTGAGAATAGAATTCATCATTTTCAAATAGAGGACTATGGGGACCATGCACAGTCAGCAATATCTCAAACTACCTGACCAACTGTGACAAGTACAGGTAATCCCGATGTTATTGGCAGGGTTCTGTTCCTAGAAACTGTTCATAACTTAACAGTTGACAAGTTGGTCATATGGCTGAGAATTGAGTTCCCAAGTGGCAGAACATGCCTTTAGCCCCACAACAACTAGCAAATCCATCCCACCAGTCTCCTAAATGCCACTCCATATGTAAGGCATGTACAAATGTTGAGTGCATCGTTGACTTTGAGGTCTAGACTGAGAAGAAGATTCACATCCAACAACAATCTCAATCAGTCATAGCACTTACCCAACAGTAATATGTATTGCCTAACTCTCAGACATGAGGCAGTGCCCCATAAGTACTAACATGGTCATTATTAACCAGACACAATGCTCCTCAACCATGGCATGCACCTCACCCAAGCACGTTGCAAGAGGTTCATGAGGTCTTTTTCAGAAAGTGGCAGCACATAGCTGCTAGCATCAGAACCAGACAGGTAGTGGTTGTACAACATGCACAGACTGAACGAGTTGGACTACAAGTTGTTTACTATGATTCAGACAATGGTCCCAGAGCTCACAACAATCTGCAATGCAGCAATCAGAGAATATCAGGGTTAGTTCATACTTTTCCTTCCTCCCACATTCTGTTTCCCCTCATCTCAGAGTTTCTTTTGTTTCATTGTTTGTATATTTCCCCTATGACATAGGAGGCAATCTGAACGACTCTAATCAATCCCAGTCCTTACTTATTTCCCTGCAATCTACTCATTCACATGCCCTTTAACTTCACCCTGATTCTCCAGTCATCAACCTACACTGGAAGAAATTTGCAGTTGGCAATTAACTTTGCAAATAGTACATCTTCGAGATATTGGAAAGAATTGGGACACCTGGGGAAAGCTCCCCTCAGATGATAGGAAACACATGTAAGCTTCACACAGTTATCATCAGATGTCAGGTTTGAGCCTGGGTTTCCGGAGCAATGAGGACTTATAAGATGCAAACAGTTTCTGTGTGCCTCTCTACTGCATTCCCTCACCATTCGCTTTGATGAGGTCACAAACTTCAATGAACTATGCACATATTCATCTTGCTGTTCTTCTTTCTCTTTTAAAATTGAGCCTTCTAGTCATATTGCCTCTATTTTATTTTTTCAATCAAAATTAACACTGTATTTTTTCTGAATTATATTGAATTAATTCTCACCTGCCCAGAACTTAGTTGCTAAACCAAAAAGAACTGAAGAAGGTGCCACAGACAGCTACCACCTCAGTAACTGACAATTAACAAATCGTGTAAGGACGATGGCATGTAGTCCACAGTCTAACACTAAAGGCCTGCAATGAAATCAAAGGGAAAAGAAGACTTGCATACCAGTTACTGCAGGTTGGAATCATGCCTGACCTGTGCATCGAATGACAACAGACACATCCCTGCCCTTTTCCTTAATCATACATTGCTTTCAAACAATGGTTCAATTTCCTTCTGAAGCCACAACTGAATCTGCATCCACCTCCACCAGAAGCCAGCCAATTGTCTTGCAATAAAGCTCCTTTTTCAGATGAAGAGCTTTGCATTTCCTTGTTAATGTTGTCTATTCTCCCTTGGATTTAAGGTTAAGCTCTCAAAACCCTGTTCAGGTTTCCATGCAGTCCTTTTCACATTACTAGATATAAAATATTAAATGAACCAACAGAATGAACAGTTTTATGTACTTGTACTTTAATTTGCTTTAAAAATTCAATTGTAAATTGTAAACTTGGTATTGTTTGACCATAACATCAGAAAATGGATTTAATTATGAAATATTTTCAAATATAACTCTGTCACCTTCAAAAAAACAGATTTTAGATCAATGAAATTATTTCTGAGAACTGCAGGCTATTGTCATATGCCTATTTCTGAACTTGCACCTAAAACAAAAATTAGTTTCAAGAGAGGCCTTAAAATTATACCAGCAGGCATGATCAAAAGAAACTTGCCTGGATAAGTAATTCAAACCAGTGCCTGCAGACAATATTGTGAGCACGCAAAGTTTCATTGTATCCTTAGCAATGGAAATGCAAAATGCGCAAGATGCAGTTTACATTTGGTATTCTCAACCTTTGCTTGGGTAATTGTAAATTAATCACACCAAAGAAACAGCAGAATCTGGCAGAAACCTTTCCTCAAAATCAAAGTAAAACAGAACAGTGCTATGAATACTCTACAAGTCAGTCAGCAAAGAGAGAGAGGAAAGCAGGTTATTAATTGAAACATTAACTCTCCTGCTTTCTACACAAATGTCATCTAATCTATTGGGTATTGGGGGCAACATGGAAGCATAATCACTTTATATCACCAGAAATTACCAGTCAGTACTGTATTCAATTCCCACCACTGTCTGTAAGGAGTTTGTATGTTCACTCCATTACCATGTTGGATTCTGCTGGGTGCTACAGTTTTCGCCCAAAGATACACAGGTTAGGATTAGTAAGTTGGGGCTATGCTCTGTTAGTGCCAGCGTCGTGGTGACACTTGTAGGCTGCCCAGCACAGTGCTCGCTGATTTGATTTGAAGCATTTCACTGTATAGTTCGATGTTTCAATGTGCATATAACAAATAAGGATCATCTTCCCCCTAAGCTTCATGTTCTGCTTTTAATTCTGAAAATTTACCAAATGTATTCTGGAATAATGAGCAAATCATTATATCCCGCTCTCAAAATTCATAGAACAGCTACAATGGTGTTCGTAATTAATTATTAAAACATGTGCAAAATTGCAAAATGACAAATAGCAGAAGGAATAGATTTATTTCATTATGCCTATTTCAGAAATATAACAAATGCAAAAATACAATTTTTATTGCATAATACAAAGTAAAGGCATGCTCATGTAGTAATCTGATCCAAGGAATACACCAACAAAATTATACTGATTATTTAATTAGAAGTACATTAGGAACAAACAGTTCATAAGTAATTCTCAGGTCTAATAGCCAACTCCCTCTGAGGGCATAGGTCAGTGTAAGTATTTGACTGGCCAAAATTGTCATGATCACCTTGATTTTTTTTTTATTTTGACTGGTATAACCAATCCACAGGCTAACCCTTAATGCAGTGAAGACCACTCAGTTAATGAAATGTGCCTGATCCAAGTATGTATACAATCTATCTGAAGCCAAACTGGCACTATCTTTTCTTTCCTGTTTGATGTTATCAGTATTGCTATGCTCTTAAATAGTTGCCAAGAAATTTTACAAGCTATTTGGTGCTAAGTATTTCCAGGTCACTCATTTTATAAGAGAATTTTAGATGATATATTTCATGGGTTGGTGTTTTTCCTGTTGCTTTTAAGCTCGACAGAAAGGGAATGCACAAATTGCAAACCAAGCACATTGCAGCAAAGCTTTGAGAGCTTTATAATTGGTCTAGAGATGAGGTCTGTCTTTTAGGGCTTCTGCTCTGATTGAAAAATAAAGACTACCAAACAATCTTTAATATTTTGAATGGAATGGCACATGTATCAATGCCTTGCTGAAACTTAGATTAGAACCTTTTCTACTGGCCTATGAGCTGCTGTGTTTCTAATTACACATAGAGAAACATGGCATTCAATCAGCCACAGCTTAGAAACTCATCTCAAATCACAAGCCTCTGAAAGATAAATGACTGACTGTTAATAATTCAATGCTGCAGCACACTGATAATTAAAATGGTGTTATAGGCATATTGCTTTTCAGTACTTCAAATGAGCAAATGCAAGCATATGTAGGATATAGCCCTTACTGAAAAAAAGATACAGCCTGCTAAAGTAGTCACATAATTAAGAAGTAAAACTACTGAATACCAGAAATAAGGTTTTCCATTTTTTAATGACAGATATTTATTTTACGGAATCTCCTCTCACTATTTTAAATGTGCTGAGTTCCTACAAGGTTATTGATAATGATATTCCAATATGGAGAGTATCAACTCCCTGAACTGTGAACAACTATTCTTTCTGCTCCAAGAATACACACCTAGAAACAATGCAGGTGGCACAATATCAGGAATGACGTATTCAGCTGGTCTTTATTTCAGTTGGTTTCCTTCATTCACGACAAGGACAAGAATTGGTGAGTTATTCCACAACGACAATGTGCATATGCTCTCCCTAACCACTCTGGCTGTTACAGACTGTATTATTACTCGATCCACTCTGATTCTAAATAATGACGCAAAGTGCTGTTAGTCTCCACCAAGACATCTATATCACCACTCCAACATTTTTTTTCAAACGACAGTGATCCAAGTATATTCTTCGTCCTTGGCCTTTTCACACTATTCACTTTGTTGTCCACCTTTTCTTTGTATGGTGTCTATACCAATAATGTGCTGAGTTTTCTAGTCTTAGTTGACCTAACCACCCAATAGAATAGGAATAAATGATTAACATGCATTTCTGTAGTACATTTCACATCTGTATCAAAAATGAAATATCTCTGAATTGTGCCAACATAATGATAACACACTAATCTGTTTGAATAAATATTGACTAGTCCACCAAGAATCAGTCCTCTGCTTTTCCTCAACATTATGTTGTATTCTATCAGACTGAGAAAGCAAACTAATCTTCAGTTTAACTTCTTGCCTGAAAAAAACAGCACCCATAACATTACAAGATTCCCTCAGCACTAACCAGAGAATTAGCCTATAGCTATATTCTTGCAGTGGCTTGCAGAGGACAAACCACAATTTTTTGACCTAGTGCCACAACTGACACTATCATTCACACTACAATCCAGAAGGACCAGTTAGAGTTCTTGATACATATCTCATAACATTGCCTATGGAAGGATGATTGGGTCTTCCTGGAAGCTGAGGCACCATTAAGGGTTAATTGACTGTTTTATTCTAGAGTCATGGAGTCATAGTCTACTACAACACAGAAGCAGGTTATTCAGCCAATCCAGTCCATTTCAATCCAAGCTTCTGCCTATCTCCATTGACCTGCACCTGGCCCATAGCCTTCCAAGCCCCTCTCATCCCTGTACCTATCCAAATTCTCTTGCTGCAATTGAACTAAATGAAATGTAATTGTAACAATTCAATCCACATCTATCACTTCCACTGGCAGTTCATTCCATACTCATACCACCCTCTGAATAAAGCAGCTCAGATACCCCTTAAATATTTTACCTTTTGTTATGACCTCTAGTTCAAATCTCACCCAACCTGAGGGGAAAAAAACTTGCATGCATTCACCCTATCTATACCCCTCATCATTTTATTTACCTCTATAAGATAGCCACTCATTCTTCTGCATTCCAAGGAATGAAGTCCTAACCTATTCAACATCCCCCTATAACTTAGGTCCTCAAGTTCCAGCAATAACCTTGAAAATTTTGTCTGCAAACTTGAAAGTTTACTAATACCTTTCCTGTAGGTAGGTGACCAGAAATGCATAAAAGACTTGAAATTCGGCCTCACCAGCACCTTGTACAACTTCATAGCACCCCAGCTCTTGAAATCAGCTTCTTCATTTATGACGGCCAATGTGTCAAAAGCTCGCTTCTAGAAAGTATCTATCAGAATATGCAAAGGGCAGAACCGATGACTACTGGGAAGATTTTGAAATACATAAAAATCACAAGACCTAGTTTTCTGTATACTGTAAGTTCTCAGGTGTTGTTTCAAACTGTGAGAGTGGAACTTGGTTAAATGTTTGAGAACTCAGAAGTGTACAGTCAATCTAGCCAAAGGCCATATCATTTTGCGCTGTTCCACTCGCGGCCAATCTTTTTGGTGCACTGCCATTTCCAGGGGTATGACACTGGCATACAAAATACCCCATATATGCTTGCATAAATTTATTTTATTAATTATTGATAAGCATAGATTAGTGAATTATTTCACATTGCATGCAAGTAGAAAGATCTTAAGTTTCTACATCATAGTCCACTTTTGAAAAAAGTCCCTTCCCAAAACTTGGAAAAGCATCCAGACAACTTGGCCTGTTATTTCCATTTGATTTGATTGGGAGAAATTGTTATGGGAAACAGAGAAATGGCAGACGAATTTAATAAATACTTTGGATCTGTCTTCACTAGGGAAGACACAAGCAATCTCCCAGATGTATGGATGGGCCAAGGACATAGGGTAACAGAGGAACTGAAACAGATTGACATTAGGAAGGAAATGGTGATGAGTAGACTGATGGGACTGAAGGCTAACAAATCCCCAGGTCCAGATGGTCTGCATCCTAGGGTACGAAAGGAGGTCGCTCTGGAAATTGCGGATGCATTGGTGATCATTTTCCAATGTTCCTTAGATTCAGGATCAGTTCCTGAGGATTGGCGAATGGCTAATGTTATCCCACTTTTTAAGAAAGGAGAGAGGGAGAAAACAGAGAACTATCATCCTGTTAGCCTAACATCAGTAGTGGGGAAGATGCTAGAGTCCATTATTAAAGATGAAATAGCAGCATATCTTGATAGCAGTGATAGGATTGGGCCGAGCCAGCATGGATTTACCAAGGGCAAATCATGCTTGACTAACCCACTGGAGTTTTTCGAGGATGTAACCAGGAAGATAGATGCGGGAGATCCAGTAGATGTGGTGTACCTTGACTTTCAGGAGGCATTTGATAAGGTACCACAAAGGAGATTGGTGGGTAAAATCAGAGCTCATGGCATTGGGGGGAGGGTATTGACATGGATAGAAAACTGGTTGGCAGATAGAAAGCAAAGGGTAGCAGTGAATGGGTGTTTCTCGGAATAGCAGGTGGTGACTAGTGGGGTGCCACAGGGCTCGGTATTGGGACCACAGCTGTTTACGATTTACATCAGTGAATTAGAGGAAGGCATTGTGAATAACATCAGCAAATTTGCTGATGATACTAAGCTCGGTGGCAGTGTGACATGTGATGAGGATGTTAGGAGAATTCAAGGTGATTTGGATAGGCTGGGTGAGTGGGCAGAAACTTGGCAGATGGCGTTTAATGTGAATAAGTGTGAGGTTATTCACTTTGGGATCAAGAACAGGAAGGCAGATTATTATCTGAATGGTGTGGAGTTAGGTAAGGGAAAAATACAAAGAGATCTAGGAGTACTTGTTCATCAGTCTCTGAAGGTGAATGAGCAAGTGCAGCAGACAGTGAAGAAGGCTAATGGAATGTTGGCTTTTATTACAAAGGGAATTGAGTACAAGAGCAAGGAAATCCTTTTGCATTTGTACAGGGCCCTGGTGAGACCACACCTGGAGTATTGTGTGCAGTTTTGGTCTCCAGGGTTAAGGAAGGACATCCTGGCTGTGGAGGAGGTGCAGCGTAGGTTCACTAGGTTAATTCCTGGGATGTCCAGACTGTCTTACACAGAGAGGTTAGAGAGACTGGGCTTGTACACGCTGGAATTAGGGAGATTGAGGGGGGATCTGATTGAGACATATAAGATTATTAAGGGATTGGACAAGATAGAGGCAGGAAATATGTTCCAGATGCTGGGAGAGTCCAGTACCAGAGGGCATGGTTTAAGAATAAGGGGTAGGTCATTTAGGACAGAGTTGAGGAGGAACTTCTTCTCCCAGAGAGTTGTGGAGGTGTGGGACGCGCTGCTTCAGAAGGCAGTGGAGGCCAATTCTCTGGATGCTTTCAAGAAGGAGCTAGATAGGTATCTTATGGATAGGGGAACCAAGGGTTATGGGGACAAGGCAGGAACCGGGTATTGATAGTAGATGATCAGCCATGATCTCAGAATGGCGGTGCAGGCTTGAAGGGCCGAATGGTCTACTTCTGCACCTATTGTCTATTGTCTATTGATTTTCCTAAAAGATTATATTGACCAGCCAAGGATGATTTTTTTTCTGGCTTAGTGTCCAGATTTCTTCAAGAAAGATGCTGATAGCAATGATTTTGTTGGGAGTTTGCATGTTTTTTTGGCTGAACAAAATTTAAATCTGCCACGTTAAGGCACTTAGACACTCAGAGATTAAAATCAGGATAACTGCAGCTTTATTTGGTATGTAGATTATAATTAAACATGATTTTCCATGAGATAGAGTAAACGTGAAATTATATGAACTATTTTATGTGAACTGTTTTGCACAATATTAGATATTTATGCAGGTTTTATTCAGCTAACGGTGTGGATGACTTACTGAAAAAAAAACTCCTTTGCAACATTTGGGTTTTTGCAGCACATGCTAATTTAGCATCTGGATCATTAAAAGAAATTAAAGGCAAAGTAAGTGTCAGGAAAATAGTTTTTTCTTCATTGTTGGAGATTTTTTTTCTTCCTTGTATTTCATCGTGTAAGGCAGACTGTCTGCTCTCTAATTTCTGGTTGCTCCATTATGTCAGCCAGAGGAGGTGTGTCATCCTGCAGGCCGTCTCCTTATGTTGTTTTGTTCAGAGCCTGGTATTAATTGTTTGGTCAGTGTACAGACACCTCTGTGTGAACAGTCACCTCAACCACGAAACTGGAGAGACACAAGAGGGGGAAAGAGAATCAAGTTTATTACCGTCTGCACAAGTACATGAATGAAAAATGTACTTGTAGCAGCATCAGAGGTACTGGCATCATATAAGCACCACTCACAAGAAAAACGTAAATTAACTAAAATGCAATAGGAGCAAAAAAAAAGTCCATTTTAGTGCAAAGCGGTCAGCGCTCGTGCTGCTGCTAAACTATAGTGATTAGACTGCAGATGCTGTCATCTGAAGCAACAAACAAAATTCTGGAGGAACTCAGCAGGTCAAGCAGTACCTGTGGAACAAGCAACACACATCAAAGTTGCTGGTGAACGCAGCAGGCCAGGCAGCATCTCTAGGAAGAGGTACAGTCGACGTTTCAGGCTGAGACCCTTCGTCAGGACCTGTGGAACAAAATAGACAGTCAACATATATTTCCCTCCACAGATGCTGTCTGGGCCATTAAGCTCCTCTAGCATTTTGTTGTTAGCTACAAAACTGTTATGTGCATTTCACCTTGGAAATTAACACCCAAGGTTCCAGTCTTGCTAATTTGATACCACTGTTACAAAATTAGAGTTCAAGGCTACAGCAAACATTGTGTCTTAATCTTTCTTGATCTAAGTATACATTCAGTGAAAGAAAGGATTTCTACACCATTATGATTTCATCAATAGCTTGTAACTCAGCTGCCAATTGATTTCTGCTGGCTGCTGCTACATCTTTACAAGGATTTATTTTTCATATTTCTACAATGAATGCACACTTAGCAATGAAGCAATTTGTCTTACCTCTAAAAGGCCTCCCCAAACACAATTGCTGCCAGACATGGTGCATCTACAGCTATTTTCCTCAGAGTGAAGAGAAAATCATGAAAGCAAACTGAATCAGTACTATGCTGGAAAAGGAAGGAGCAGGGGAAAAGGATCTCAGCGGGTGCCTACTTCCATGAAGTGTGCTCTGGGATCAATGTACAGCCAATAACACCAGGAAAGCATCTGCACCACATTAAGGATATCCTCACTGAAATATGCCATATCCCATACTACAGTCTCAGAACAGGGCAAGGACTCCATTACCAACGTCACGAGCCATTAACTTGTCAGCATGCTTCCAGAGTGGAGTTTGAAATATTTCCAGAATTTAATAATGTATTACCCATTCATGCGTTATAAGGCTAAAGAAAGCGAAGTTCATTTCTTTTTTCTCTCACCTGACAGCATCAGGTAGTCAGGGTGCATGTCTTCACAAGGGTCCGTGAAGAGCAGGGTATGGACAACAGCAGACGAGTAGTTTTGCAGGTATCAAATTTCCATTTAGTGATGTACCTCACAAAAGGTGTCCCACTCATTCAGTGTTCAACCAGTGTGTGACCAGATTAAACTGTTAACATGAGCTTTTTTTCCAAAGTATTTTTGACTGGAGCAGAAGACCAAGTTGCCTGTTGAATTCTTACTGTTGTGTTCCAAGCTTTGGAAGGAATCTGGCTGTATGCCTGGTATCTTTAAAGCAATTACACTGTCTTAATTCTAAGGCACTCTGCTATGCGACATGTACTCACCCACAACAAAGGATGGCACTGGCAAAAGGGACTGTCTGCAAACCATATGACTCTTGCCTCCCATCTCCAGTACACATGAATAAACAAGCTGTACTGCCAATCAAAGCAGTCTTGAAGGAGCTGTCTTATACTTAATAGAATTGGTGTCAAAATTTGTCATCATTCCTGCCTGCTGCACATCCTCCCCATCAAGAGTGCATGCCACCAGCTATACTATCAGTGGATCAGAAGACAAGGACAGAGGCAATGAGGAAGCAATTATGGCAAATGAAACCAAATCAGATCTCACATACACCAGCAATCCCAGTCCTTCCCAACTTTCTGTGACTGAACACTACAAAGGTTTTTGACACAATGCAGTTTTTTTTGTATTATGACAAACAAACACAAAAACCATAATAAACATTCCAAAGGAAATTTAAAAATCAAAAACATGTTAATTGACACACAGAACAGTAAAAGTAGAGGATAGCATTATTCCTCTGTCACTCTGTTAGTCACTCCCACATGGGAGGAGTTCACACACTGTACAAGCAGCGTTATCAATAAAGTTCAGTTGAAAGGAAACAGGAACAGCAAATTCAAACCAGTGACAAATAATTGTAAACGTTATTCAGATCTATTTAAAGCTACAAATAAAATTATTTTATTTAATTACAGTAAACGCAATTTTCATCAACAACTTTAGAGCATATATTAGTAGTCTAACTATTCGCTTCTTCGTTGCTTTCTCACTTCTCAGTGAGATGGATGGGACTGGTGCAGTGATATCAGCTTCTCAACATCAGATTAAATGTCACTCAGAAAGAGTCATATCCCTCATTCAGTAATCTGCAGTCTGTTTCATTGCCTTGAAAAAAGTTGGGCAAATGTACTGAAACTGCATTCCACTAAATATGACATTGGAAAGCCAATAAAGAACATCTTGACCTTTTTCCACAGTGCAGGGCGGTATTCAGAGATTTCTTTCTACAATCAGAAGTCTTGCTATGATTTGTTGAACCTTAGCTTCAGCTCAGTTATTTTGTAGCAAGGTCTTCCTCCATCCTTCCTGTTCATTCCTCATAAGAAGTGTTCAGGAATGGATTTAATGCCCAATCTGGAATTTGTATCAAGAGAGAATCTTTAACATCTCTTTATGCAGCTCACCCAAGTTGGTACAATATACTTACAGATCACCATTTAGTATTCTTTCTTCTCTTCCAACTCAGAGAGGCTTGGAAATTGGATAAAATCACAAAGTTGCACGTAAATAGGGTTAGCTTGGACAGAAATGTGGAGATGACTGATTTGACTTTTGTAAGTTTCACATCACCTTGCAATTGAAGAATGATTTCATTAAACTTTGTGAATAATTCTGGCAAATAAGCAATGTCATGCCTAATAGTCTTGAGTTGATTACTGAATGAAACATTTGAGTCTTCAAAAGATTTTATCACAGTTTCAAAAGGCATGTTGAAGTATCTCAGGCAATTTCCCTTTGAAAGCCACCTGATGTCTCTGTGCAATAGCAAGTGTTCAAACAGTTCATCATTCTCAATATAAAGCCCTCGAATTAGTTGAGAATTGAGAGCATGGGACTTAATTTTATTTGCTGCTGTGATAACATTATTTTATGATTTGTGCAGCTGATCACTTGGGTATTTTGCAATGAGATGTGTCTGTGAATTACACAGTGAATGGTAAATATGCTAGTTACAGATTTTTTCAAGAAAATAATAACCCCACACAGTGGCATCCTATCATTCACCGTGCCTCATTTGTTGCACGAGAAAGCATACTGGCAAGCAGAATGTCCTTCTCTTTAAGAAATTGCTCAACAACACCAGAAGACCACAACCTGTGCGGATTGGAAATGACATCTCCACCTCACTGACAATCAACACCAGCGCACCTCCGGGGTGTGTGTTTAGCCCATTGCTCTACTCTGTCTGTATCCATGACTGTGTGGCTAAGCGCAGCTCAAATCTATAAATTTGATGATGATACAACCATTGTTGGTAGAATCTCAGATGGAGACGAGAGGGCGTATAGGAACAAGATATACCAGCTAGTTGAGTGATGTCACAGCATCAACATTATACTTTACGTCAGTAAAACCAAAGATCTGATCGTGGACTTCAGAAAAGGTATGACAAGGGAGCACACACCAATCTTCATTGAGGGAGCAGAAGTGGAGAGACTGAGCAGTTTCAAGTTCTTGGGTGTTAATATCTCTGAGGACCTAATCTGACCCCAGCATATTGATGCAGCTATAAAGAAAGCTACGAGAGCAGCTATATTTTATTAGGAGTTTGAGGAGATTTGTAATATCATCTAAAACACTCAAAAAATTCTACAGATATACCTCGGAGAGCATCCTAACTGGCTGCAACATCATCTGGTATACCCGGGGAGTGGGGATCTACTGCAAAGGATCAAAGTAAGCTGCAGAGTGTTGGAAAATTCATCAGCTCCATCAAAGTTACTAGTCTTTGTAGTATCCAAGACATCTTCAAAGAGCAGTGCCTCAAAAATGCAGCATCCATCATTAAAGAACCCCACCACCCAAGACATGCCCTCTTCTCACTGTTACCATCAGGAAGGAGGTACAGAAGCCTAAATGTACATACTCAGCAACTCAGGAACGGTTTCTTCTCCTCTGCCATCTGATTTCTGAATGGAGATAAAAACTATGAAAACTACCTCACTACTATTTTTTTAATTCTGTTTTTGCACTATTTATTTAATTTAACTATTTGATATACATATATATACTTACTGTAATTCACAGTTTTTTCCTATATTATCATGTATTGTGTTATACTGCTGCTGCAAAATTAATAAATTTCACAAAATATGCCAGTGATATTAAACCTGATTCTGATATTGACTCTCCTTGGCACCTGTTTCCAATCCCCTTGTAAATAACAACTCTCGAACCATGCTTTCATCTTTTATGAAGCAACCATAACCAAGAAGCAAAGATTTATTGCCTGAAAAAGTTGACTCATCCAACTGCAGAGCAAATTATGTTGTTGTAAGTGTGTTATGCAATGTGTCTTCCACATTCTCAGACATTTCATCTACTTGTCTTTGAACAGAGTTTTCACTGAGTGCAATTGTTTTAATTATTGGTATCATGACTTATGCAAATACATACTCAGAACCTCCCTTATTGCTGGCAGAATCAGCTGTTCTCCATTTATATGGGGCTTTCCAGATTTAGCAATGAGCAATGAAATATTCTATGAAGCTCACCGACCATCACTGTTTTGTTGTGAAGGAGTATGAGCGGTTTCATTGCCTCATTTGAGAAAACTTTTTCACATATCAGACTTTTTCACACAAAACTTTTTCACACATTGGCTGCAATTGGTTGTTTGGTGCTGATATATATCTGTATTTAAGATATTCTACTCTATACTGGCTACAATTCTTTTTTATTTGGTCTGCTTCTGCCATTTTCATTATGGATTAACGATCACAGTCAATCATCTATTGTTTATGTCCAACCTTAAGCACTGTGATGAACAAAGGAGAAAGTTATGACATTATCATAACTCAGGCAAAATATGACTCTTTGGCTGACAGTACATAAAGTGGGGCAGCAATATCCTGGTTGGGCTGTGGGAATGAGAATTGCAGTCAAGGCGAATGGAAAGGGCAGATTCTGAGTTTAACCCCAATGGAATTGAGTCTCTGCATGATTAGGGTATGGGAATCCTACTAACCAACAGTACACTACAGTAGTGAAATCTGGGGGCTCAAATGCTTATGATAAGTAATTCATTTCTTGTTAAGCCTGTAATCCCTTCAGCTGACTTTTTGATGCTGTGTGCTCCCACCGCCCCTGAGAGGAGCAACATCACCCACTTTGGGAACCATTGATCCATACCACACATCTATGACCTCAGACCTAAAGCCAGCCATAGTCTCTGTATTACAACAGGCAGCATTTCCTCCATGGAGTGGTGAGGGGGATGTGTAGAGGATGCAATCTTGGCTTTCCACCAACAGTTAACAGCTGCTCGCTATAACTATTCTTCACCTTGAGAGGAATGTTGTTGCTGATTCTTGCACAGGTGTTTGTTTCTGCTGTGGTTGAACAGCTGTCATCATGTGTGATATAAGTTTGGGTCTGAAAGAATTCAGGTCAGGCAGCATCTGTGGAAAGGGAAACAGCTAACATTCCAGGTTAAGGGCTATTCAGAAACTGAGAATGGAAGTGTTTCTGGTGTTCAGACCTTTTATTTTTTGTTTCTATTTCAAATATCTAGCATTTTTCTTATTCTCAGCCACAGCAATATAATTCACTCTTAACTACCGTCTGAAGCAGCGGGGGTAATTAAAGGAATTTGCCAGCAACTCTGCATCTTAATAATACAAAAACTGCTTGCTTTTAATGTTCCTACAGAATCATCTTCTTTTGTGAGTAATGCATATCAAACCTCCCACTTTGTGTTATATAATCATGGTCTGTTTACTACACAAAGAAAAAGTATCAGCACAGATCATTTGCAAACATGTACAATCAAGTTCAGAGCTAACGTCAGGTAAATAAATGAAATACAGAGGATTCCAGTTAATTGGGACACTCTGGGACCAGTACATTTTGGCCCAATTAAGCAGCTATCCCAATTAGCCCAAGTTTCATGAAAATAATTTAAAATATAAAAAAGACAAGCTATTGTTTCACTGAGATACAAATTATTCATTTAAATGAAATACAGAACAAATTAGAACACTATCAATACTACTACAGTACTATAAAACTGCATATTAGTTCCTAATGGTTATCGACAGAAGAACTTATCCATTGTATGTGTTCTTTTGATTGATTGTAAATGAACAAAATCAGCAGACACCTAGTATAGATACAGGTGACCCTCGTTTCTCGAACGTTCGCTTTATAAAACTTCATTGTTACAAAAGACCTACATTAGTTACCTGTTTTCACTAACAGAAGGTGTTTTCACTGTTACGAAAAAAGCAGCGCGCAAAAAAGAGCAGCACGTGAAAAAGAACAGCGCGCGATAAAAGGCAGTGAGCGAAAAAAAAGCAGCGCGTGCCCCGAGCAGCTGCTCCTCCCCGGATTCAGAATGGCATTCTCGCCGGCATTGCTTAAACACGTGCCTGTGAGCAACCATTAGCAAGATGAGTCCTAAGGTATCGGAAAAGCCTGAAGGAGCTCGTAAGGGTGTTGCACTAAGCGTAAAACTAGACATAATTAAGTGTTTCGATCATGGTGAACGAAGTAAGGACAAAGTGAGTTTGGCTTGTGGAAGTTGATGAAAATGATGCTGAAGAGGTTTTGGCATCCCATGACCAAGACCTGATAGATGAAGAGCTGATGCAATTGGAAGAGGAAAAGATAACAATCAAAGCCAAATGCAGTAGCGAACAGACCGAAAGTGAGGTCGTCCAGGAACTGAACATAAAGCAACTGCATGAGATTTTCACTGCAATGATAAAGTACAACTTTAATTTTGAAAGGGTATGTCAGTTTAGGGCATATTTGCAAGATGGTTTGAGTTCTTATAAAGAACTGTATGATAGAAAAATGCGTGAGGCTAAGCAGTCAAGCATACTATCGTTCTTCAAGCAAGCCTTCCACATCAGCTACAGCAGACGACGAACCTCGACCTTCAAAATCGAGGCAGGCAGACATAGAAGAAGATGACCTGCCTGCCCTGATCGACGATGAGATGACACCCCCGTGTCCTAGCACCCCAACCCTCTGATCTGGGCCGACATTTACATGCCGGGCGGCACTTAATTAATTAGCTTGTTTATTTCGGCTTTTTTCTTAAAGATGTGAAGATGTGCTGGGTGCGTCCCAACTGCCACTATACCCTTGCATGCTTTGCGGATCGGTATCGGTTCGCTGCTCAGAGGGTGGGGGCCACTGCACCACCCCAACCTCCGATGACTCAGCCTAGCGCACCATTATCAGTGTGCTCGGTGCTGTCCCAATTCCAGTAAGTGATACTACACTGTACATACATTATTTCTACTTTATATAGTCTGTGTATTTTTATGTGTTATTTGGTATGTTTTGGCAGCTTCATAGTTTAAAGGTTACTGGAGGGCGCTTGCGCCGTGTTTCTGCCAATGGCGCTTGCACCGTGTTCCTGCCAAGAGCGCTTGCGTGAGATTTTTGCTACGGAGAACAGTGCAGGCAATTGTTGTAGAGAAGTATTTCTAATTTATATAGACTGTGTATTTATCATATCATTCCTGCTTTTACTATATGTTACTGTTATTTTAGGTCTTATGTGTTATTTGGCATGATTTGGTAGGTTATTTTTGGGTCTGCGAATGCTCACAATTTTTCCCATATAAGTAAATGGCAATTGCTTCTTCGCTTTACGACGTTCTGGCTTACAAGCCATTTCATAGGAATGCTCTACCTTCGGATGGCAGGGGAAACCTGTAATGAACTGCCTTCGTACAATGATATTGACAATTGGATTCTCCAAATCTTCATTTTTATTTTACCAAAATTATGGTCAATACTTTCAAATTCTTCATAGTTTATAACTTGTTGAAGTAGTGAAATCATTTCATTTTGACTCCTGGCAGTTTCTGGCATCTACAAGCCTGAAATATTGAAACTACAGTGAGCAAAACAGTTCTGAATTATCTTACTACTTATTTCTCACCAACTATCAGTGACAAAATTCACTGCTTTTGAACACAAACGCACACAACTGACACTATTTAAAAACTATTTGCTCTAAGAACAGTGCAGTGTCTAACAACCACACAAGTGAATGCTTCCACTTGACGCTAGTTAGAAACTGTTTGGCAACAGTCTTCTGCATAGTTAAGCAGCATAGTGCCCCAAATAAATGAAGGGAACCCCAATTAGTTTCCAAATTGCTTTCATTCTTTAAGAGTTGTCCCAAATAAGCTGCTGCCCTAATTGACTGACGTAGGCCTATCATGGTCTGAGTCGGTGCTCCCTCCCCTCCTCTTCCTCCCCTGGTTGTTGTTGTTTGTCCATCGTTGACGTCCATGAGGACCTTGACACCATTATGATGGTGTCGAGACTAGCACGTGATTTGGATTTAAGTGAGGGAGAGTTGCGCAGCGTCAGCCTCACTCTCTCTTCCCAATTCCCATCTGGATCCAGTGGCAAGACAGAGTCTAGACGGCAGGAGATGGGACTAGGCGCAGTGGATGGCCAGGACGTCTTCTGTGTCTTGTCCTGCTCTACACGTTCCGCGATGCTTGCAGAGACCGCCTTCTTGACTGTTGGACCTTTCATTGGTCTCGTCCGCTCAATCCGCCGGAGTCTGTCTTCACATGCTGGGATAGACAGCTCCCTATCTCACCGAGGGTTTGAGACCCATCAGCTACCCTCACCTGGTTTAGCCGGCTTGTCGAAGCCGTTGCCCAGGGTGTGGCCGCTGTCGCATGCAAACAGCTATGGGGAGCCACAGGTGAGAGCTGAGAGCCAGGTGGGGACCAAAGGTGGACTAACTGCCCTGAAAAGGATGCGACATGTTCCGGCACCACAGGTGCTACCCCTCCCTGACACCCCATATACCCCATATACTCCCTCCCCTAATTGACTGATGGCCCAACTACTCGGAATCCACTGTTTAATATTATACAATTCTGTGCAACGCATAAAGATGGTGTACACTGTTGGCGTTAATACATTGACCTTTTCAAAACTGTTCCATAACTTTTTCAGGCAGCTGTTCTGTTGCAGCAGGATTGTCATTGCCTTGAAAGATGGCAGAATGCCAAATAGAGCATTGCAACACACTGGTGTTCCCTAAGAGATATGCTTATGAAAGCTACACAGAATTCTGAACATTTATCTGCCTGTGAGAGCAGACTCAAAAACACAGCTTGAGATGTTTAACAGTAAAGGCTTATTATGAATATACCTTTAACTGTTACATTTTTGTTGTGCACTTAACCAGGAAATTATATGTATTCCTATTGATAATATGAATGTATAATCCTCAGCTAATTTTAATTCAATATGTGTTCAGTAAACTTAGCTGCTCTGCAAAACAATGGGTGGATGTTTTATCTTTCGTGGGAGGTGTTTGATGATGCCTTTCCTCTGATAACCTGTTATTGCAATATCGGTACATGAGGCTTGGATTAAACTTTTACCCTCATCAAATTAGCTGCTTTCATTTTATTGGAATGTATAATCGGAGATTAATCAATGTAAATGGACAAAAGATTATGCAATAAATTGCAATGGAATATCAACTTTACAAAGATCAACTCAGCTTTGCAAAAGGAAAACAGAACATTCATCCAAACTGTACAATCTGTGAATTAAAAAGACAAACTTGTAGTTGTCATATTTACATCTGCTATTTAGAGTTCATTATTGCCATTTACTTTTGGAATAAAATTTCTCTTCTCTCATTTCGGATGCCATGGCTTCCTTGCTGGGTACAGCAAACATCAGTCGCACACAATGGTTAGGAGTGATTATTCACATTTGAGCCTCAGCATGGACTATTGTCTGACTGTTGGAATTCGAATGGCATCACATTCAGACCAGGTCTAGTTCTCTCTAGACATCCATACAAGTGCAATCAATGTCAAACTTCACCAGAGCTCTCAATACTTCTCCACCAGCTACAAAGCCTGTGTGAGGTGAATGATGGATTACTCACTTCTCACTGCAACAACAGTCAAGAGCTTCAACTTCGTCTGCAGCAAGGCAGTTTGTTTGATTGGTGCCCATACCAATGAATTCAATATGCCCTTCCTCTAAATACTACACACTCAACAATCTACAGGGCACATTGTGGCTACTTGCTATTCACATTCCATAGCACTGCCTCCTCTGTAACCAAGGTACCTCTCAGGTAACTTTCCTATATTTACTTGTCATTCCTTCAGTATTGCAAGGACAAAACCTAGAGAATCCCATCATTACAATAACCTGAAACCTCTTTTAGCACGAGAATTCCATTTTAAAAAGCTGAAATATTGTACGTGTGCATTGAGTTAGTTCAAAGCAAATGCAGTGACCTTCAGTTCAAGTGTGAAGACATTAGGTCTCTCAGCAAAGCCCCAAGACATCGCTGGTTTGCATGTATCAGCTATTCATGAGACAAGAGAAGAGGGGGACTTTTTACAATGTATTGTTTACAATATTCAGATTGCAAATTTCATTTTGATATAATGTATTTGATTGATATTTGATATAATATAAATGTATACAGTGTATAGATGTAATATGTGGAAATTCTAAGGTTAGTGTTTGATTTTCTATAATGTATCATGTTATTTTATGATTTTAAAAACCTGTTATCACAGCCTGCAACTGTATCACTTACATTTGGTATGACTTTTGAGAACATATTTTTCGACCAACTGTTACTAAAACAAAATTAGCAAAATCACTTTGTTACACTGTGAAGTCTATTACTTCTGAATAAGACCGGAATAAATTAAATCAAAATTGGAATTGAGACTATCGTCAAAGTAAATGCAAATTCCACACTTCTGAGATAAGGGAAATGTAATTGTCAAAGTCAGTAAATAGTAATTACAGACAAAAAGATGAGCATATACGCAGTTCCAGGGGAATTACACCAGGGGGCAGTGCAGGTACAAAAACTGGTTGAGCCAGCTTGTAAGGCTTAGAAACACGAGAGGTTCTGCAGATGTTTGAAATACAGACTAACGAACACGAGATGCTGGAGGAATTCAACAGGTCAGGCAGCATCTAAGGAAATGAATGAACAGTCGCCATTTTGGGCCAAGACCCTTCTTCAGGACTGGAAAGAAAGGAAAGATGCCAGATAAAAAGGTGGAGGAGGGGGAAGAAGGATTAGTTCGAAGGAGATAGGTGAAGACAGGTGATTGGGAAAGGTAAGGAGTTGGAGAAGAAGGAATCTGATTGGAGAGGGAAGAGGACCATGGGAGAAAGGAAAGAGGACATGGGAGAAAGGAAAGAAGGAGGGGTACTGGGGGTGGTGATACGCAGGTGAGGAGAGGACGTCAGAGGCCTGATTGGGAATAGAAGAAGAGGGAATGGGAAGGGAAAAAAATTATCAGAAGGAGAAATCAATGTTTATGCCATTAGGCAGCTAAGTGGAATATGCGGTGTTGCTCCTCCACCCTGAGAGTGGCCTTGTCATGGCAAAAGAGGAGGCCGTGGACCAACATATCAGAACGGGAATGGGCATGGGGATTAAAATGGTTGTCCACCGGGAAGTTCTGCTTTTGGCACCTTGAGCAGAGGGGCTCATCAAAGTGATCCTCCAATTTACGTTGGGTCTCTCCAAAGTAACACCGGTTACAGTAGGTGACCCCTACAGACTCACAGGTGAAGTGTTGCCTCACTTGCAAGGACTGTTTAGGACCCTGAATGGTGGTGAGTGGGCTGGTGTAGCATTTCCGCTGCTTGCAGGAATTAAGTGCCAGGAGGAAGAATAGTGACAATTGCATTGGTGCTGCTTCATGCGCTCAGGTTGAGCTCATCAATTTCATCAACTTTGCCTCCAACTTCTATCCTGCCCTTATATTCAATTCGTCCATTTCTGACACCTCCCTCTCCTTTCTTGATCTCTCTGTCTCCATCCCTGGAGGTCTACCAACATCTTTTATAAACCTACTGGTTTCCACGGTTATCTTGACTGTACTTCTTCCCACCCAGTCTCCTGTAAAAAAGCTGTTCCCTTTTCTCAGTCCCTTCATCTCTTCCTTCTTCAAAAAATGGGTCTTCCCTTCCTCCACCATTGATACTGCCCTCACTCACATGTTCTTCATTTTCCAGTCATCCACACTCACCCTATCTTCCTGCTGCCTTAAAAGCAATGTATTTCCTTTTGTCTTCACCTACCACCCCATGAGCTTTGGCATCCAACTCATCATTCTCCATGAAATTCACCATCTTCAATGAGATGCTACCACCAAAGAAATCTTTACCTCCCCCCCCCCACCACTATTCTCTGCTTTCCACAGGGATTGCTCCCTCCATGATTCTCTTGTCCGTTCCTCCCTCCCCACTATTCTCCTTCCTGGCATGTCTCCCTGGATGAGACAATCTGGTACTCAACAAATGTGGCCTCTTCTACATTGGTGCAAACTGACACAAATTGGGAGACCGTTTTGTTAAGCACCTCCACTCTATCTGCCAAAAGCTTTATTTCCCAGTGGCCAACTATTTTAATTCTGATCCCAATTCCCATTCCGACATGTTGATCCATGATCTCCTCTTCTGCAATGATAAGGCCTCTCTCCGGATGGAGGAGCAATGCCTCATATTCATCAAGGAACTTCCAGCCTGATGGCATGAACATCAATTTCTCTTCTGGTAATTTCTTTTCTTCTTTTTTGCCCCTCTCCTTCCCATCTTCTATTCCCCACTCTATCCTCTTCCCTCTTCTCCTCACCTGCCTATCACCTCCCCATGGTGCCCCTCCTTCTTCCTTGTATCCCATGACCCACTCTCCTCTCCTATCAGATTCCTTCTTCTCCAGCTCTTTACCTTTCCCAACCACCTGTCTTCACCTATCACCTTCTAGCTAGTCCTCCTTCCTCTCCCCTCACCTCTTTATTCTGGCATTTACCCCCTTCCTTTCCAGTCCCAATGAAGAGCCTTGGCAGGAAACATTGACTCTTTACTTGTTTCCAGAGATGCTGCCTGACCTGCTGAGTTCGTCCAGCTTTTTGTATGCGCTGTAGGGATGAGAACCACAAGAGAGCAGTGCGTCATCAAAATCAGTTATATATTGCAGAACAAAATCAATTGCTCATTAAATTTCATTGGCTAAACCTCATCCTATAACACTCTAAAGAGAATACTTACTGTAGCCCTTTCATTTGCAAAGAGGACTTATAACAAATCCTTTCAAGGAATATGATTTTTAGATGATTGGCAAATTCATCATACCCAACAATCAATTTAGTTATTTGACTAAATAGTTAATACAAAGGATGGCTGAATTAAATTTGCAATCTGTGTTTGGCTGGGAAAAAAGAATGTATTGTTTAATGAACACAAGAGGTTCTGGAGATGCTGGAAATTTTGAGCAACTTACACAAAATGGAAGTCAGGCAACATCTAATGAAGGGAGTAAGCAGTCGACATTTTGGGGTGAGATCCTTCATGAGAACTGGAAAGGAAGGGGGCAAAAGCCAAAATCAGAAGGTGGGGAGAGGGGAAGCAGTACAAGGTGGCAGGGGAAACCAGGTGAGGCGAATGGAGGATGGGGCGGGGTTGGAAGGGGGGAGGTGAGAAGATGAAGAGGTAAAGAGCTGAAAAGAATATATATTTGGAGAGGACAGTGGACCATGGAAGAAAGGGAAGGAGGAGGAGGTGATGAGCAGGTGAGGAGAAGAGAAGGGCTAAAAGGAGAACCAGAAAGGAGAATAGAAAATGATGGAAGGGGCAAGAAATTACCAGAAGTTAGAGAAGTCAATGTTCATGCCATCATTAGAGGGAACCCAGAAGGTATATGAGTTCCATTTACTCCATCATGGCAGTAGAGGAGGCAATTAACCAGAATGGAAATGGGAAGTAAAATTGGAATAGGTGGCCACAGGGAGATCCTGCCTTTTGTGGTGGATGGAGTGAAGGTGCTCAACGAAGCACTCCTCCAGTCTATGTTGAGTCTCACAGATGTAGAGGAGGCTGCACCGGGAGCACCAGATACAATAGATTACCCTAAAAGACTCGCAGGTGAAGTGTTGCCTCACCTGGAAGGACTGTCTGGGATGCTGAATTGAGGTGGGGGAGGAGGTATAGGGCGGGTGTAGCTCTCATCTCGCTTGCAGGGATGAGTGCCAGGAGGGAGATCAGTGGTTAGGAAAAGTGGACAAGGAAGTGGAAAGCAGAGAGTTGGGGTAAGAGAATGATGTACTTAGTGGTAGGATCCCATTGTAGATAATGGAGGTTTCAGTGAATGACTTATCAGATACGGAGGCTCGCACAGTGGTAGTTAAAGCCAAGGGGTACTGTAACTCTGTTACAGTGGCAGGAGGATGGATTGAGGGCAGATGTGCAGGGAATGGAGGAAATGCAGGTGAGGGCAGCATCAATGGTGGTGGTAGGCAGAGGTCACAGGGTCGTTGGATGCCATGCAGATTCACACAGGTATTGTTCTATTCTCTCTTTCAAAGCATGCATGAAATGTGTTGAGCTCATCACAGAGTGAAGCATCACTGCCACTTTTGCTGTTAGATTTCACCTCATAGGAAGTAATGGCATGCAAGCCTGCCAAGCTGTCATGCATCCAATGTGTCTCTAGATTCAGACAGATTTGCCTTTTCACTTTCACAGTGGCCTTCTGTAGATCGTGCCTGGACTTAAACATAGAACATGGAACATTACAGTATAGTTCAGGCCCATTGATCCATTATGTTGTGCCAACCTTTTAACCAACTCCTAGATCAACCTAACCCTTCCCTCCCACATAGCTCTCAATTTTTCTATCATTCATATACCTATAAAAGAGTCTTTTAAATGTCCTAACTGTATCTACCTCCACCACCAACCCTGGCAAGGTGTTCCTCATACCCATCACACACTGTGCAAAGAATTTACCTCTGACATTCTCCCCCCACCCCCGCTGTATTTTTCTCCTATCATCTTAAAATTATTTTTCATATTTGTCATTTCTACACTGGGAAAAAAATTCTCTAGCTGTCTACTCAATCCATACTTCCTATTATATTGTATTCCTTTACCCCTTTATCAAGTAATCTCTCCTCCTCCATCAAAAGACATGCTCTCCAATTCAGGCAGCATCCTGGTAAATTTCTTCTGCACCCTCTCTATCCTTCTGAGAATGAGGCGACCAGAACTGAACCCAATACTCCAAGTGTGGCCTGACCAGGGTTTTATGGAGCTGCAATATTACCTTGCAGTTCTTGAATTCAATCCCTGGCCTATGAAGGCCATATGCTTTCTTAACAATCCTATCAACTTGCGTGGCAATTTTGAGAGATTTATGAAGGTGGATCCCAATATCCCTCTCTTCCTCCACGCTGCTAAGAATCCTACTGTTAACCCTGTATTTGGCCTTCAAATTCAACCTTCTAAAGTGAATCACTTCACACTTTTCCCATCAAGATGGCACCATAATACAACACTCCCTCAGTCAGCATGTTCCAGATAGCCCACGAAAATGTCTATTTTACTTCTTTTTCACCTGTTTTTCACCTTAACTGTGTTTCTGGGACTGTTAGAACCTGTGATTTACAGTTTGGAGATCTTTTGAGGGATTCAGCAGTTCACTGTCTTCAAGAAGATTCTGGGAAGCGATCACATACTTGGACTGCCTCGAGGCAAAGAAACTTCGAGAAGGACATGAGCTGATGTCCAACTTAATTTCACTGATTAAGGCATCTACTAATCACCAAATAAAGTGTCGAGGAAGACTGAGACATCAATGCGAATGCTGAAAGCGAATGACAGTTCAGCATCAGCTGCCTTCCTTTTGATCTCTATCAGGAAGGAGTTTGTGAGCAGCCTC